>NC_052514.1:37659507-37931067 GCF_014356525.2 Nilaparvata lugens
TAAACTTACTACTGTAGGCCTACTTAAATTCTAATAATTATTTTTATACAAAAATCCAATCCGGATTTTCGTTTAAAAATTATGATTATATTAGCATTTGAATCAATGCGATATCCCAGTAAATTTCTTCTGTAGGCCTACTGAAACTACAATTTATTCTACTTTATTTCCCATGAATGTATTATTTGTTATCACATAGTTTTATAATCAACCTAGTTTATGTAAGAAATATTGTTAGATGAATAAACCATATTTACTCGCATTAACCTTACTTCATTTTCCGTCGGTATATTTGTTCTTGTATTGTTATGGGATCTGGGATATTGTACTTTATGATGTAACTTTACAAATTTCCCTAGCTATCTAGGTTTTGATGAGGTTTATGTCAATACTATACCTATCTAGAGTGATAAAATGAAAATCCAAGCACCCTTTTTCTAAATAAATTGTTTATTTACGACATATTTTGACATCGCCGAAGTATGTCTTAAATAAACAATTTTAAAAATTGTAACTTCGATTTTTATTTTCTCTTTCTATTCAAGAGTAGCCCTACCCAAAAAAGATAATATAGTGAGGTCCACGTTATAATGGAAGTGGAGAAAGATAGGAAACAATGTTGCTGATCCTCTGCCTTGTCAATGTCTTCTATAGAATATAGCTGATACAGGTTTATTGATGTAATATTATCTGCTCATTCTTATTTAGAATAATGAATTATATTTTATTGAGCAAGAAATTTTATTTTTCAATAATTTTATAATGAATTTTCATGATTAAAATAAAATATTTCGTTAATTAATTAAAATTCTACATTTTTAAAGACGATCTGGCAACAGAGCAAAGCAAGAAAGAGATAGCGCTATCAGCTTTGTTGAATGATAAACAAGTATAGCAATACCATTGCTAAACAAAAACTGCCATTATAACGTGGACCTCACTATAGTCTAAAGACTAATAATTAGCTATTTTTTTCTCTATTCTAACATACTAATTGAAAAATTAAACAACAATTTTCTAATAATAGGTAATGAATTTGATAATAATATTATTATTTTTAACGAATTTCTCATTGGAAACTCTCTACTTCTATTGTTAGATAAATAGAAATTTGATGTGAGACTGCATAATTTTCTACTATTCCTGACTTATTTTTTATGAGCTCGTAGGTTATCAGCCAACTCACCAAATTTGACAGGTAGGCCTATTCTTTCATTGTTTGGCTTGTAATAAAATATTTCTCTTATTTTGACACTGTATGTTGAGCTATCAAGTCTGTATCTCCACACACTGATCCCACTATAGTATTCTATCTCCGCTACAGGTATAGATCCCACAAGCTCTGTCAGTCTTCTCCCGAATATTTCACCCTGTGGAAGAAATCAATTTCAAAGGTTGAAGTTGCAACTACACAAAAAGGAAAAATAGGTATTCAATTCCTTTGTTGTAGGCTACTTGAGACATTTTGTTTCAAAATAAATGTTTAATTAAATAAATGGTAGGCTTACAACTAAGCGTAGGTAGGTGTACGGTAGTTCTTCTACCACATTTCTCAACTGAAAAATTGATTTGCTTGAGTACCTTACTTATGGTATTCATTTTGAAACAATAAGTGTTCAAAATAACAGAGTTATTCTTTACATATATATGTGAGTTACTGAGATATTGCAATTATTGAAATGCTAATGAATTATTAATTATTATTAAACGTAAATCCAAAATAAATGCTGAAAATCACCCCGAAGACTTCTGCAACTGCAAATAGTTTTTGTATAGTAGCGCTCATCGAATTCCATCTAGCTGTTACAGTAACCCTGCTGTCAATATTTGCAGTTGCAGAAGTCTACGGGGTGATTCACAGCATTTAATTTGGTTTACGTTTAATAATAATGTATAATTCATTCTAGCATATGAATAATTGCAATATATCATTAATTTCCATCTGTAAAAATAGCTGTTGTATTTTGAAAACTTTATTTTTTCCAAAATGAATACCATGATTTAACGTTTTAAATGATTATTGAGTGTTATTTCTACTTTCCTTGCCTACTACCATAGGTAAGGAAAGTATTGCTCTCCAAAAAATTAAGGTACCCTAATTTCAAGTTTTCTATACATTTCAAGGTCTCCTGAGTCCAAAAACATGATTTTTGGGTGTTGGTCTGTGTGTGTGGGTGTGTGTGTATGTGTGTATGTCTGTGAACACGATAACTCCATTCCCAATCAACCGATTGACTTGAATTTTAAACTTAAGGTCCTATACCATGAGGATCTGACAATAAGAAATTCAATAAAATTGAATTCAAAATGGCGGAAAAATAGCGGATAATTACTAAAAAAACCATGTTTTTCACGGTTTTCTCAAAACGGCTCTAACGGTTTTCTTCAAATTATACCATGGATAGCTATTTATAAGCCCTATCATCTGACATGAGTCTCATTCTGGGAAAATTGCAGGACTCCGTAATATCTTGTGAAAAATGGCGGATATTCACTGAAAAACCATGTTATTCACGGTTTTTCTCGAAAACGGCTCTAACAATTTTCTTTAAATTCATACCATGTATAGCCATTTATAAGCCCTATCATCTGACATGAGTCTCATTTCTGAGAAAATTGCAGGAGCTCCGTAATATACTTGAGAAAAATGGCGGATAATTACTAAAAAAAACATGTTTTTCACGATTTTCTCAAAATAACTTGACCGATTTTTTTCAAATTCATACTCTGTATAGTTATTTATCAGCTCTATCAACTGGCATGAGTCTCCCTTTCTGGTAAACTAATGTGGGGTCCACCCCATCCTTGACAAATGGCTTTTGTAACCTCCTTCTCGTGCATGAGGTAGGCCTAGGTAGGTAGAACAGTTCATAAAAAGAACACATAGTCGAGATATTTCATCTGTAGAACAGCTGTTTTGACGACTTTATAAGAATGACGACTAAAAAAATAATCGAATTTCACAATTTACACAAAGGAAAAAGTGTACTCTGAAAACAATTATATATACACTTATACAAAAGTCTGATCGTAGTTTCAAATTTGAGCAAGGAAAGTTGTGTGAGTGTAACACACCAGATTTTTATTATTTATGAAGTGTTTTGTCATGGTAAACAACTTCAATTTAGTTTTTCTATTCTCATCCATAATCCAATAGCTTATCATCCATAGCTTTTAATAGCTTTTCATCCCTACTCTATACTCTATACTCATACTCTTTATACGGTTAAACTACAAAATGCGTGATTTTTCTTACGTCAGCATATTTACATTCCCAGAGTTCTTGTCTGGTGACCGAGAAGTATTCAGTGTTCACTTGTTTGAGTCCATCAAATCCGGAAGTTGAATAAAATTCGGTTATATATTTCGTTTCTTATTGAGAGCACAAAGCGGTAGATTATTGGAATAACAGACAGCTCCATTCCTGTTTGCTGACAGTAAATTACATCTGCAAAATAGAGAAAAAATTTTTTTCAATCAAAGAAATGAAATATGATGTCAATGTGAGAGAATACTGCTAAAGATTTACTTCTTGCAAATACAGAGATAACACGATCGATTGTTATTTGATCAAGTTGGAAGCATGTAGAATTTTTTTGAAGATCACGAAAATAAATGTCGCTTGAATAGTTTTTACTATCCCTGATCCCTTTTACAAGAACCAGACTAATTTACATTATTTTTTAAATTTAGCTTAGCTTATATTTATCCTAAAATGGAAGATGGGAAGAATATGGAATTCTGGTAATTCATCGTACATCGCATATTTCCTGGACCATCCATTGACAATCAACAACTATGGAAACATCAAATTCATCTTTGAAACACTGATTTAACCTACCTATCTATTTTTTCTTCAATTCAACACTCAACTGATAGATATCACTACCAATTGATTGAGAATATGTTTTTGGAATAATAAATGCTGCATGACTAAGCACATAGGAAGTCCGTATTGAGATGTAAATGAAAATATTGATAATCAGATAAATTTCATGAAGTCAAGTGTGACATGAGATACATTGACGTTTTGGTGGTACGAAGTTCGCCGGGTAAGCTAGTGAAGTTTAGGAAGAAAACCTTACATGATTGGTTTTTGTGGTATTTAATGATGATTAGATTCTTACAGGCTTTTGTACAACTGGGCCTAGGTCTTATTGCAGTCTAAAACTTGGCAATATTCTAATGTGATCAGTATAACAAAAAAAGTGTTCAAAGTCACCCCGGTTGAGGGTATAGAAAAGTGTTACTCACATAGCTTCATCATTTGCTGATCCTAAAATTTCATAATGTTCAACGCCAACTCTCAGAATTCTTCCTTCTGAACCAATATTCTGTGTTTTGGATGTTCCATTTCTCAAAAATTCCAATTCTTCTATCTTGATTCTCTGTTTATTGTATGGTTGCTCCGTAGATACATCAATGGGCTCAAAAATACTGGTGGTACAAAATCGAAAATATTTAGAGATCTTGTAAGAAAATGTTAGTTAATCTTCTAAGAGTGACTGATTTATAATGTATTACGGTACCTATGAGAAAAAGCTAGAAACATATATTACATATATTATTTGAAAAAATACGTTTAATTTTAAATCTTGAGACGTAGAAATATTCTTGTTTGATTTTCAATTTTTTTCTGTGATGCATATAACAAAATAACATGCAACAATATTCTTGTACCATGAATACAATATCTAAAGATTCATAGGCATAATATATTTCCAAATCAAGTATTAATTTTTCAATTAATATTCAATAAATTTCTTTATTATATACCATTACAGTATTAATTTAAAGAAAATCTTGTAAATGTTCGATATATTTTACCTGGGTTGTGTAGTGTTAGTAGGATCCTTTCTGAGGAAACCTTCCCTTCTAAAAATGATAAATGGAAAGTGAATCTATCAATGAAAGAACATCATAATATTATATAATGTATTAGTAATAAGTGATGTGGAAATGTTATAGACTCATCATATGATAGGCTACCTACACCAGTAAATTCGCTACTAAAGAGACCGTAGACATTTTACAATCTACATCTGGCAGAGAAGTCAACAGTGTTATGACACGGAGTAATGAACAACGTTTCTTATCGTTTTTCTTTTCTGTGGTAATGTCATGTTGAAGTCGATAGAATTCAGATTTAGTTTTGGTTTTCCTGGATATTTGGAAAAATATGAATATTATAAAAACACTAAACTTAATAATATGAATGAAAGCACTACAATGTAAGATGGGCCCATGCAGTAAACGAAATGTAGAATTAATTAAAATATTTTGTATAATTCTATGAGTTATCTCAAATAAACCTTGAACATTGCATCAATCCCCCAGATTCATAGATGTTTTTTTCTAAATCCTCAAGAAGTCACAATAGTGTTCAAATCATTCAAGTTGTACAAGTTTTCATACCTTGAAACGGTTTACAAGATTCTGAACAATCAAAGCTAGATTTCCACATAACAGACGAGTATCGTTAAACGTGACTGGTTCGGTGAATATAAATGATTCCCAAATTCCCATGAGCTCTAATTGGACTACTCCCACTCAGCACGGCCGAATGAGTATAAATAGTCCCACTTTAGAGCTTATGCAAATAATATTCTCACTATACTGGACACATTCACTGATACTGATGGTGGAAATCCAGATTTACAAGATTTAGAACAATAATTAATTATTCAATCATTTACCACATCACAACTTACAGAAAAGTAGCACAGGCTTGAGCCCAACAAACAGTTCCAATGTTATCAAATACTCGTACATATAAAAATAGCCTATCACATTTGAAATACAAGATTGAAGTGATAAGAGAATTTGCCAGATTTGCCAAGACGATCAGAGACGCCTATAGTGAGGTCATCTTCTTCTATCTATATATATAAAAGCGAAATGGCACTCACTCACTGATTGACTGACTGACTGACTGACTGACTTACTCCTCACTCGCATAACTAAAAATCTACCGAACCAAAAACGTTCAAATTTGGTAGGTATGTTCAGTTGGCCCTTTAGAGGCGCACTAAGAAATCTTTTGGCAATATTTTAACTCTAAGGGTTGTTTTTAAGGGTTTAAAGTTCGTCTTTTAGCATGTATATTCTTCTTCTCCCAATCACTTAATTATAATTGAAATTTCCATATCATATGTTACTATAGAACTATAATCTAGATAGAGTACCTCTTCGAAACAGTTGTAAACTGGCAACTAAATTAATAATTTTGTCAGGTTGGCATTAAGTTGAGTTGACTTTGTTAGGTTGGCACCAAATTGAAGATTTAAATGCATTTATCGCGGAAAAATTGATTGGGCACTGCTACTTCAATCCTGGGAATATTATATTACTAGATGTCAGGCTCGCTTCGCTCGCCATATCCGTTTAGTCTGCCGTTTAGTCTGGACCCCCAACTGGATTGTCCGAACATATGATAAAAATGCCCAAATGAGAAATGCAGGCGAGCGAAGCGAGCCTGCTGATCTCATTCTCGGACGATCCAGTCGGGGGTCCAGGGGGCGGAGCCCCTTGGCTAGACGGATATGGCGAGCGTAGCGAGCCTGACGGCTAGTAATTTATATTTATAGTCACTGTGTATAGATATTCAATACACAGTGACTCTAGCCTCTGAATCAACCAAGGCACAGAAGATAGGAACAATAAACTATTGTTTCTTTACTCCATGACATATGAGATACTAGTTTTGGTTTTCACTCTATTATCAATTTCTGAGAGTTGAACATCAAATTTGTTAGCTTTTGTTATTCTTGTCCTACCATAGTGAGGTCCACGTTATAGTGGCAGTATTTATAGGTGTTGCTATCATTGACTATCATCAGACAAAGCAGATAGCACTATCCTTCTCTAGCTCCGCACTGATGTCAGATCGGTTTTTAAGAATGAAGCAGTATAATTTTCAATCCCAGTGTACTATTAATTTATTGAAAAATATATTCTCTTGACTAATACAATATAATTGATCATTTTTTACCAGAATGAACAAGCAATAAATATTTCATTAGATTTACCTGTATCAGTCACTTTCCATGGAAGGCAGTTGAATGGCAACATTGTTCTCATCTTTCTCCACTGCCATTATAACGTGGACCTCACTGTAGTTAACTTATACAATGGAAATATAGCTAATAAATAGAATACATTAATAAATAATATGATAAAATGAATGAAGCATATCATTCTATTTTTGTATTTTATTATTTGTAGGCACCTGCTGTAAATCTTTTAGGTTTAGCGGGGCCAATTTGTAATGCATTTTGAAAAGATAGCATAAGAAGGTATCCCATGGGATAGGGCGTTTATGTTGCAACTTTTACTGTTATCTCAAGCCAATTATTGTCGATTTTTACTGTTTTGTTGGGGTGAGAGTGTCTGAACGGCACAGTATGAGAGACTACGAGCGTCACACAGCTTGAAGGGAAAAAACTACGTGGACTATCGGCTTGAGATAACAGTGAAGTTTGCGACATAAACGTCCTATACCATGGGATATCTACTTACGATATTGTTTCTCTATGATTTTACTGAATAGAATTATTGATTGATTGATATTAAACTGTAATATATTGAGACTTACTGTAGCGTACAACCTTCTCATCAGATGGATCAAAATATTTAACTTCCCGAAAGGTAGCTGTGTAATGATCACCCATATCGTCCTCTTCTCTCACGGCGCATCTGTCAGGAACACCTCGATTCCATCGAAATAAAATATCTTATTTATCGGCTTTATGCCATGCATCACATTAACAATCCGGTAGAAGCTTATTGGCTGTGAAGATTTCATCTTCTGTTTGAGAATATGAAACAGAAAATACTGAATCATGCAATTTACTCAAGTAATTACAAGTAAGACTAATTACGGTATCTATTCCTCATAGTGCCGGTTGCACAAAAGCGATTAATTCCACGAAAACCAATTCTCATTGGTTCTCGTGGATTCAATCACAGTTAAAATTTAACCCGTTTTTGTGCAACCGGGCCCTAGTAACTTATTATTAATAGGTCTGTTCAAAAAATCTCATCAAGACGAATAATTATCAGTTTTTTGTCTTTTCAGGGAACCGAATAATGTTAATGTAATAGTAGGTTACGATATTATTGTCATTGTAGATAACAAAGCTATAGTAATGTTATCAGTGAAGCAGGTGTTACCCGTGCCCCGCAAGGGTCTGTTAAAAGCACAAATAGATTGAATTGAGTTTTATAGTTACAGGCTGATATCAAAAGTATCAAGAACTGTAGGCCTAATAATCCTATTATATTAAGCAAGCAATTTCTGTATATATCTGGTTATTTTTATATCTGGCTATTTTTTATATCTGTTATTCATGTTTAACGGATCTCGAAAACGGCTCTAACGATTTTCACGAAATTTGGAACATAGTAGGTTTATGATATAAAGATTCGATTGCACTAGGTCTCATCCTTGAGAGAACTCGCTGAGCGATATTAAAAGGATAATTCATCCTTGGCTGAAACAGCTGTGGATAGTGAAAAAGTGAGTATGTGAAAAATCAAAATATCGCATCCCCGAAATTCATAAGATGACGTATAGCCAGCTGTGAAATATAAACACGATCATTTCAGAGAGTTGTGATCTGTTTATCAATAAATAGAAATAACGAGCGAAGCTCGGTGCCCCGATATTTATTATTAACAACTGAAAAACTATTCCAATGAGATTTTAAAAATGTAAATTTTTAAACAAATTGATAAATTTCTTCAAATTATTAGAACTTCAATCAATTGATTAATATAAATGGAAATAGGCCTGTCAACATCGTCGGTAAATTAATAAGTTTTATGCAAAATTAAAAAATAATCAGTTCAGAAGTTCATGCATGATGGCGTGATGATGTATCTCGTATCCTACAAACATGGAAGCCAATTCCTTCGTTCTTTATATAGTATAGATACATTACGATTCCTATGAAAATATTATTTCAATATATTGATAGACTCTGATGATTGTCAAAAATAATATTATAACTCACCACTCCCACACCTCTTAGCGCTCTTTTACAGACACCTCTGGGCTGAAACACAAGAAGAAAAAAGATAGATAGATGATTCAGTGGGCGAAATAGAAGGAGAAGGAGAAGAAGAAGAAGAAGAAGAAGAAGAGAAGAAGAAGAAGAAAGTATAACTTCATTACAATTGGAAAATATTTAGATATTTATGAAAAGGAGCGTATGATGAAAACAAGAAAAGTCAGTGAGTGTTGAGGATAAAAAAAAAGAAAGAAGGAAGATAACTAGGCCTATGATGAATAAGAAGAGGCACGAGGAGAGAATAATTCTATGTTGCTAACAACCATTTCAAACATAGAAATGACCGGCCAATCACAGACAAGTTCCATATTATGCCACCTTCTGGGACACGCCTCCAAACTCCTCCCAATCTCACCTGATTGGTCATCACTTACAAGAGTGACTGTTTCCGGATTCGGCCACCAGAAAGCGGTAGGTGCCGAATCGATAGTATACATTATCATAATTCTTCACTGTTTGTTGGCAAATACTCCTAGCTTAATATCTATTTAAGAAAATTGCAAATGTGAATTATTTCTAATTAGAGAAGAAGAAGAAGAAGAAGAAGAAGAAAAAAAGAAGAAGAAGGTCGTCACTTCCAAGTGACTGTTTCCGAATTCGGCCACCAGAAAGCGGTAGGTGCCGAATCGATAGTATACATTATCATAATTCTTCACTGTTTGTTGGCAAATACTCCTAGCTTAATATCTATTTAAGAAAATTGCAAATGTGAATTATTTCTAATTAGAGAAGAAGAAGAAGAAGAGAAGAAGAAAAAAAGAAGAAGAAGTCGTCACTTCCAAGTGACTGTTTCCGAATTCGGCCACCAGAAAGCGGTAGGTGCCGAATCGATAGTATACATTATCATCATTCTTCACTGTTTGTTGGCACATACTCCTAGCTTAATATCTATTCAAGAAAATGGCAAATGTGAATTATTTCTAATTAGAGAGAAGAAGAAGAAGAAGAAGAAGAAGAAGAAGAAGAAGAAGAAGAAGAAGAAGAAGAAGAAGAAGAATAAGAAGAAGAAGAAGAAGCAAAAAAGAAGAAGAAGAAGAAAAAGAAGAAAAAAAAGAAGAAGAAGAAAAAGAAGAAGAAGAAGAAGAAGATGAAGAAGAGAAGAGGAAAATGTATAGAACATGCAGAAAAAAATCTCTTACCAGGCGACTTGTGCATACCCAAATTTCTCTTTCAATGAATGTGAAATATGATAAGATATTTTTATTTTCTACACCATTTTCGTCGCTGTAAATGTATAAGTTGGGTGAAAAATTTGTATCAAACTGATAAAAATCCTCCTCCGACGCTCTCTCACACCTGTAATGAGAGAAAACTTCAGAATATTTCAAGAGCACTTGATATACTTTTGATCGTAGACTAATATTTTTCTTAGTTACAATCATTTTGTAATTCTTTGAATCTCTTGTTTGTTTGTACAGTATTATGTATTGTGAAATGTCAATATTTTTTTATTTAAGTTACTGTACCGGTTTTGTTTCTAATTTAGCAAACTATGATAATAATTATGTTCTACGATAGCATGAGAATAGAGAACAGAGGTTTTTCATTTTTTCTATGTTTAATATGTTACTATGCTTTCTCTGTGGTTCCAGATACCACATAGAGAGCGAATGTATAGTGAGGTCCACGTTATAATGGCAGTGTAGGATTGACAATACTGTTGCTGTCCTTTTCTATCACACAACAAAACAGATAGCGCTATCTCTCTCCAGCTTTGCAATGTTGTCTGCCAGAATATTTTATTTTTACTTTTGACAGTGACTGAACAAAAGTAAACAAAAAATTCTCAGACTCCATTATTTCCTTCATTCTATCAATATACTTTAGTACACAAGTCGTATAATTGATTTAAAATGTATTTTGAAACAATGAAATAATTTTTAGACATTTCCGTATGAGAAACACAAATTGAAATACCTGGAATGACATTTTAAAAGTTGATAACTAACCATTCTAGACTTCATCCATGCTCCAGTTGGCCTACATTTTTGTATAGGTTAGACCTACTCATATCGGTATAAATAATATTGAAAGATTATTTCAGAATTATTTTCATAGAAATCACTTATTTTAAACAGGATTCCTATTTTTTATTATTTCAAAAATAAATTGGAATAGAATACCTACAAAATAGCTTAATTTCTGTTGTTTTGAAATTCAGATTGGTGTATCACAGCTTTTTAAATTAGCCGCCATTTCAGGTTTGTATAAAAATAAAAATCTGATCTAGGTTATGGAAGCAAATTTTTGAATCAAATTATGAAAAATATATATTCTTGATTTACTTGACATTAATTTTTTTCTATTAAGGAAATTATAATTATTATTGGATCAATTTTATGGGATGAATTGAGTAACAGCTGTGTACACTCAGTGGCAAAATGGAGAGACTTGGCAACGTTTTTCTCCTATCTTTCTTCACTTTTAAGATATCATTGAAAATTATAATTTCTTGCTTGATAATATAAAATAGATTATTTCAAATGAGAATGAACCGTTAATATTACATTGATAAAATTGTATCAGCTACCATCTATAGAAGGCATTGACAAGACAGAGATTCGGCAACGTTCTGCTATCTTTCTTCACTGCCATTATAACGTGGACCTCACTATACAAGCTTATATATTTTTTCTCTGGTTGTAGCTTCAAAGTTGTGAAGAATGCGTGTATTCAAATGGGCGAATTCATATTATCAATCCAAAGTGTATTGACTCATTCAAGTGCATGTATAATAATTTATTATAACATATTTATTTATCCATTTTCACATTGAAGCACAGATCGTTAATCATTTAATATTTCATCATTGTTAACACTCTCAAGCTTGTAGCTTAGAATAAACAATCTAAATTATAGAAGTAATCTCTGCTTGAAGCTGGAAGCTATCTCTGCCGCTTCACTATTTTTCACTTCAGGGTGGCCTGTAATGACAGGACAAGTGAGATGAGTGTACACACATGCTCTTCATGCCTGTTGTCGTAAGTGGTTACCCTTGGGCCGTTGCTATTCTTCTTGCCCTAAAACTCCTCAATTCTGATGGAATAAATTGATTGAAAATATAAAATATTGATGGATTACTATAGTGAGGTCCACGTTATAATGGCAGTGGGGAAAGATAAGAGTTCAACGTTGCCGATCCTCTGTCTTGTCAATGCCTTCTATGGACGGTAACTGATACAGGTTTATTGATGTAATATCAACTGTTCATCCTCGTTTGAAATGATCAATTATAATTTATTGAGCGAGAAATTATATTTATCAATAAATTCATAATTAAGATTAAATATTTTGTTAATCAATTATCAATTCTACATTGTTGAAAGATGATCTGGCAACAGAGCAAAGTGAGAAAGAGAGCGCTATTGACTTTCTTAACTGATTTATTGCTAATCAAACACTGCCATTATAACATGGACCTCACCATAGTCGATCCGGTAAAAAATAATAATATCCAGTGACCTGGCTGGCTCAGGTCTGGTGTCAGAGTTTTCAGGTTGCACTGATCGATTTCAGGGCCTCTGACATGACCTAACAACTGGTGATGATGGAATATTTCCACCTAACGACTGGTCGATCTGGTGATGGAATCAAAAATAATTTAATTAATAGTCAAAAATTTGTATCATTATTAAACAAGGATAAATATTAATAAACAATGTTAAAAAACCACAAAACTTACTCAACTTCATGACCGGAACTACCAATATCCTTTTCCCACTTTTTTCCGACTCTCAAATGAATTAGATCAGGATGGTTATAACTGATTGTTGATCCATAAAGATATTCTCCTAAAACATAGTAGAAATCTTTATGCAGAAATGATTTCACAAGGTCACTCCACGAATGTCCTGTTTCCTCTGTTGCAATCACTCTGTAATCAATGGAGAAGAAAATATTTGTAATGCATAGCTATATGGTTAGCGAGGTAAAAGGTGATTGGCTTGAATGAACGCTCCGCCCACGATGGGCATGTCTTGCTCCAGCCAATGATGAGCGTGTCTTGCTCCAGCCAACGATGGGCGTGTCTTGCTCCAGCCAACGATGGGCTTGTCTTGCTCCAGCCAATGGCAGCTTTCCACCTTAATAGATCAGCAAACTAACTATCAATCATATTGCTCCATTCACATTATATTCACTGCTCCATATGAGATTCTATAGTGAGGTCCACATTCTAATTTGAGTGGAGAAAGATAGGAGAACAACGTTGCCGATCCTCACTGTCTTGTCAATGCCTTCTTGATGGTAGCTGATACAGGTTTTATTAATGTAATATTAACTGTTCTCTCGTTTAAAATAAACAGTTCTATTTTATCAAGCAAGGAATTATATTTTCCAATATTTCATATTTCGTAATACTGATGTATTACTATAGTGAGGTCCACGTTATAGTGGCAGTGGGGAAAGATAGGAGATCAACGTTGCCGATCCTCTGTCTTGTCAATGCCTTCTATAGACGGTAGCTGATACAGGTTTATTGATGTAATATTAACTGTTCATCCTCGTTTGAAATGATCAATTATAATTTATTGAGCGAGAAATTATATTTATCAATAATTTCATAATTTACATGAAATATTTTGTAAATCAATTATCTATTCTACATTGTTAAAAAGCTGATCTGGCAACAGAGCAAAGCGAGAGAGAGATAGCGCTGTCCGCTTTGTTGAATGATAGCAATACCATTGCTAATCAAGCACTGCCATTATTGGATGGAGTAAACAATACAGTAGTCGGGAAAGAAAAAAACAGGCTATTGCTCAAAACTTCTTCAATAAAACGTGAACCTCACTATAGTTTGTTCTAGATTGCTGGTAATTCCCAAAACTTCAGTGAGAAATAATTATAAGCATTCTCCTATCTTTTTCCACTGACATTATAACATTTAGTTTACGTTATAATGGCGGTGGAAAAAGATAGGAGAACAGCGTTAGCGATTCTGCCGATTCTCTATCATTGTCTTATTGAATACATCATTGAATTCATCCTCTTCATTTCATTCAAAATTCCATACATATTACAAGTTACTTAGGACCTTCAATGAGTGCATACCAAATTAATAATAGTCTATACATTATATACTCACCCAACGATCCCGAAAAAAATGAAATAACATTCGAAAATTGGAAAAATATTCATTGCATTTCATGTCATTGGAGCTTCAGGAATGGAACAAGTCTGAAGTCTATCATGTTAAACTTCAACGTTATTTTCAAATATTGATTGATTGACAACTGCTGTTCAAATTAACGTCAGAATAATTGATCATCATCAATGATTGATACTACTACATTGTCATAAACTCCACTCTTTGAATTTTAGTTTACGAGAACTGATTACATCATTGCGATGCTCACACCTGTGTTTAACTCACCTTACTTAGAGATATTTATTCACAATTGATCGTGATAAAGTACAGCATTTACAAAAAAGAATGACCCGATTTTAAACAGTTATATTTATTTTAAGAAATGGTGTACATAAACCAATTTTACATCAAATTACTCACAGAGGTATCAAGTTTATGGTGAAGTAATATAAATGTTTTATGTGCCTAGGGATGAGAACTTTTGATTTGTTTGCCTTCTAAGAAGTTCAAACAAAGCTGCGAAGTCAAAAATTGTGTTCCAAACATTCCCTCCAAATTTCCCTGTCAATTGATATATTGTTTTTAAACTGAAGATTTTACACTCAACACAATAACGGCTGCAACAATCGGAGGTGCATAAAATAGTAGAATAATACATGAAATTGAAGAGAATATGATTCTCCATGAGCTCATGATCAGCACGGATTTTTTGAATCAATCTTTAAGTTATAAGGCCAAGAAGATGAAAGAATCGGAGCCGGAAGGGTTTTCTTTAAAATGTGACACCTTCTAGAGCTCATATCTACAAAACTATGAGAGATATATAGAAAAATGTTACAGATAAAACTTAGTTCATAAGCTTCAATTTTGCTGTATTCCAATAAAATTTTCAAAATACGCATATTGTTTGAGATATGTGCAAAAACCAAAGTATGGTACTTCAAAACCACCCCACCCCTTTAGCACAGGGGGTAGGGGTGAGGACTTTTGATATGTACACCTACTTACTATCCTTAAAAGAGCTGCGGGGTCAAAAATTGTGTTCCAAACTTTTCCTTCTATATAATCAATCTTTCGTTGACTGGACTATTAATGGATTATTTATTGTGTAGCATTGAATCAATATTGTCCTCCAGATTGGGGTTTGGGCGCAGGGCCAACCCCCCTGCCCTGTAAAAATCTTACTGTTACGAAACCTACAAATGCCTCGGAACCGGACCGGAATAAAAGGAAAAATGAACGGATACCCAATGACAGAAATAGGATGACGGAAAAACGTAAGAGAAACAGAAGAGACAGAGATTTATTCCTTGCCACCTGGAATGTAAGAACTCTGAATAGGGCGGGAAACGCTGTCGTGCTAAGGAATGTGATGGAAAAGTATGGAGTGGGAATTCCTGCTCTGCAGGAAATTAGATGGAAAGGGAATGGAATGATGGACCTGGGAAATCATACCTTGTTTTACAGTGGTCATGCGCAAAATACCTTTGGGACAGGATTCCTTGTAGATAGAAAATATAAGGATAGAGTAATGGATTTCAATGCTGTCAATGAGAGAACTTGTGTGATACGAATAAGAGAAAAATTTTTCAATATAACTTTGATCAGTGTACATGCACCAACCAATGAAGCCGATGAAAACGATAAAGATGCATCCTATGAGAATTTAGAAGAAATATATAGAAAAGTACCTGATCATGATGCAAAAATCATCCTCGGTGACTTCAATGCTAAAATTTGTAGAGAAATATGTTTTAGGCCAGTAATAGGGGCATACACAGCTTACATGAAGAGAGTAATGCCAATGGACTTGGTGTGATAGACTTTGCCAGTGGCAAAAATATGACAGTTAGTAGTACTCACTTAAAGCACAAGGACATTCATAAGATGACTTGGTGCTCATCAGATGGAGTAACACGAAACCAAATCGACCACGTTTTAATTGATAAGAGGCATGGCACTGACATATTGGATGTGAGAAGTTACCGAGGTGCGGACTGTGATACAGATCACTATCTTGTTAAAATCAAATACAGGCAGAGAATAAATAATATGAAGAAATTTCGAGGAGTGAGCCAAAAGAAATTCGACAGTGAGAAACTGATAAAAGATGAAGAACTACGAGAGAGGTACAGTCAAAAATTGGTGGAAAAAATAGAGAGAATGCAAGGTGGAGAGAGTGTTTCAGTGGAGGAGCAGTGGAAGAATATTAATAGCTTCAGAAGCTTCGATATTTGTTTAAATCTGAGATAAAATCACAAGAGTCTATGAAAATTTGTGTCAAGATCTTGGGACTTTCCTTGGAGCTGTAACCGATTGCAAATAAGTAAAAATACTATATTACTATTCTATTTTATTCCAAACAATTTATCATATTTGTAGTATAATAAGGACTTTCCAGTCCTGGTAATAAACTACCTCTGTTGAGGTTGCTCCTTGAATCCTCACTGTCAATTTTAAAAAATGTATGATATAATCATCATCAACTTATGAATGAAAAACTAATTGACTTACATTATCTAGCCTACTGTATTTTCTCTAGATGGATGGTTTACATGACCGCGGTGCAACTCTAATCCAGATTTTACCTTCCGATAATATCACATGGGAGGAAGGACCTTTCAACTACACAACTTATCTAGGAATAGGTAAGAGATCCATGCAATCATTATCAAGATGAAAATTCTTAATCATTTTTAATATAATGATTAATAATCATTAATCATTATTGTGATTATTAATAATCAATAATGATTATTAATCATTAATCAAAATCTTCTAATAATCATTATTCTTAATCATCATTCTTAATCATTATTAGGATGATGATTGGACATTCAACATGTTAGTTTTTTTTTGCTGAAAATGATGCTCACATGAGCTCTAGGCTTGTGCGTGGGGAGTAAGGTGATGAGAAATGTGTGGACCTAGGTAGGTTCCAAACCACCGGAAAGCGATTTTCAAATCCATAAATGGTGTTTAGAGAAGTTCGGCTCTTAAAGTAGTCACCCGTAGGCTACACTTACAACATAATTAGCAGGCATCATAATCCTAATAATAAGATACTAGCCGTCAGGCTCGCTTCGCTCGCCATATCCGTTTAGCCAGATGCCCAATCAATTTTTCCGCGATAAATGCATTTCAATCTTAGGGTGGTGCCAACCTAACAAAGTCAACTCAACTTAATACCAACCTGTCAAAATTATTAATTTAGTTTCCAGTCAACAACTGTTTCGAAGAGGTACTCTCTCTAGATTATAGTTCTATGTCCATAACATATGGTATGGACATTTTTCAATTATAATTAAGAGATTGGAATAAGAAGAATATACATGCTAAAAGACAAACTTTAAACCCTTAAAAACCACCCTTAGAGTTGAAATATTGCCAAAAGATTCCTTAGTGCGCCTCTAAAGGGCCAACTGAACATACCTACCAAATTTGAACGTTTTTGGTCCGGTAGATTTTTAGTTCTGCGAGTGAGTGAGTCAGTCAGTCAGTCAGTGAGTGAGTGCCATTTCGCTTTTATATATATAGAAGAAGAAGAAGATAGGTAGGTAGACTACCTACTTACTATCAAATCCTCCATCATATTATATTAGTAAATTGTATAAAACACATTTTCAGTATGATTCTTGATGAGAGCAAATCACTATTGACAAAATATTTGAATGAATTATCAAAAAAGGTGGGACTGTTTCTCCTGACACAATGAAATAAAGAGCGTTTTAACATGTTTGGAGTTGATATTGTTTTGGATACAATATAATTTTTCAAAAATCAATTCAATCCAATTCATTCCCACATAATTTTACAAAGAAACTTGTACAAAAATATTTGGAGTTACAATAAAATTGAAATTTTTCGGACTAAAAGTGATTGAATTTATAGTTTTCTCTTTAAAATACAGATGATAACTTTCCTAAGTCACTCATACACTAAAGAGTATCAGATTTGGAATGTATTTGATGAAAATTTGAATATACTATATTAACTCATTATACGAAACACTATTGCACCAGAATCTTACAGCAGTTTCCTTGATTTTATATTTTCAATCAATTCAGTAGGCCTACAGTATGTTTAAAGAAAATATAAAAAAAAAACTATAATAGCAATATAATATTGGAGATTGTATTTTACTCGAATATAGTGGAGAACTTATGGAGAATAAAAATAGAGAAGTTTACTCGAATATAGTTGCACATGATTGAGGAAGTTTTGGGCAATAGCCCGTTTTTTCTTTTCCGATCATTGTATTGTTTGTGCTAACCTAATAAATAACCTGAATAAATGATCATTAATACTTAATGATACATAATGATTTCAATCTTCAAATTTTTAGAAATCTGATCTCCTGAGAACAATACCCTTGAGAATCATGAACCCACTATTCAATGCCTTTTTTCATATATTCACTGTAATATTACAATAACCAAAACACATCAATATATTTAATGAACACATTAATATAAGTAATAAATTAAGGTTTAGTTTGATAATGTTTTTCATAATACTGTGTGTGCCGACTCATTTTATTTTTTTGCAAAGTTTACTATACTCCAGGAGTGGTGAAGTCAGAAAAAGTATGTCAGTCAGGTATTTTTGATTGTGTCCTTGAGTCGAGTAAAAACTTTATAAGTTCATAAACCTTCATTAATCATTTATTATTATTCCAAGCTATTTATGCCATTAGATCGGGGGCTCCAATACATTAGTCAGACCAACTTTTGGAAGTAATCTATGATACAATGGGCTATTCTGAGCACTACCTCCGTAAACAAAGCCGTAGTGCATTCGTATGACGTCAGCACAGGTAGGGCTCCTACACCAATAAAAATTCGTTGCTTCCAGCTGATCTATATCAGATAGTGTTTTTATTGGTGTATGAGCCCTACCTGTGCTGACGTCACACGAATGCACTACGCCTTTGTTTCCGGAGGTAGTACTCTGAGCCGGTTGCTTGGAGATCAAGAGTTGATCTCCAGTTAATTTTTAATCAACGATTAAATCTTCATCGACCTCAAGTGACCGGCTGTCAGTCTGTAAATTATAGGTTATTTTTACTAGTTAGTGTATCTAATCTATTTAAACCTCAAATAAAAGCCTTCATACAACTTCCACATTGTAAGCTAGGCTTTCATATTCTTATAAGAGGTATAGATTTTATTAATATTGATTAATTTATTATATTCTATGATGATATATTTAGTTTCTCTGTTTCAATATTTTTCCTTCTTCACAATCTCTTACACTTGTATTAATGTCAATATGTGTATATTATTAGTAATGTTTTGATTCTTGAATAATAAACACTACATAATTTAAACAGTAAATAATGGAAATAAGTATTTATACTATTAATTTTTATAATGAAATGTAAATTCAAATATTTTTTTTTAATAAACTAACAAAAATAACGAATTGCTCATTTTTAATTCAATATCCCACCTGGGAAATGGATGTCTTAAACTGAACTAAAAATTGTAGTAGAATAAATTTAAATTGAACTGTAATTTTAATAGAATGTGCACTATGTGAACTGCTCTGATCGAAACCGCTCGGTTGACTGAAGACATGTTGTGTCGTTCTCATACCAGCTCTAGTATATCGAGCCGCCCGGCAACCGAGCGACAACCGAGCGGTTGGACTGGAGACTACAACCGCCGCGATTCGCCGGCGACTACTAAAACTGAGCCACAGAATATACAGAATGGAAACTTGTAATCAATCGCCTATCTAACCAATGCTTTTTAGATGACGCCAATACTAAACACGTCACGTGACCTTGGGAAGTTCCAATCCTGGTCTTCTGATTGGCTCGTGGCAGTGAACGAGATCAATTGACCCGGATCATTGAAGTGATCCGAACCTACCATCAATACTATTACAATGCGGCGCTTCCTAACAAGATGGCGGATTTTGTCGTCAGTATATAGCCAAGTTTCCGTACTGTATGTATACTGTGACTGAGCGATGCATGTGTACGGAACAATGTGTTTCCCTATACCTGGCAATCGCTCGGTTGGTCAACCGCGCGACAAGAGCGTAAATCGCTGTCATGTGAACAGTCTCAAATTCAATCAATGCAACAATTGATATCTGAGTGTCCAAAATATTCCTACTCATATCATGGAGAGCTGACTGAAGCTCAAGCTGCTGAAGACGAGGCTTGTCATCATTGGTATAGAACATACTTGTGTCTATTAGTATTTAACATAATATATAACTAATTTTTGAAAAAAACGTAGAAGGCGAGTTTTGTGAAGCCTCATATTAAGTGTAAAATTATTATTTACTTTCCCTAGTGGAAGTGATCAATAGAGATCAATAAAAAAAATGTATTGATATCAATAGGTATTTGGGCCAATACACATCAATAGGTATCCATGGATATGTATTGATGTGTATTGGCCCAAATACCTATTGATATCAATACAAATCAATACATATCCATGGATATCAATACATAACCAGCTGTATTGATATCAATACACATCAATACATTTCCATGGATATGTATTGATGTGTATTGGCCCAAATAGCTATTGATATCAATACAAATCAATAAATAACCAGTTGTATTGATATCAATACACATCAATACATTTCCATGGATATGTATTGGCCCAAATATCTAATGATATCAATACACATCAATAGGTAGCCATGGATATCAATACATAACCAGCTGTATTGATATCAATACAGATCAATAGCCATCTATAAGCAGTCTGTCTCCTTTATAGAAAAAATCCTCTTTTAAATCTAGGAGAGCAGCTTAGGATGAAGATAACATTTGCAAGGATTATAATATTTCAACCCAGCTGCAACTGGCATCAGACAAGAGAGTATACCTGTTTAATTATCTATAATTAATATAAGTAAATTGGAGTGAGAAGTTTGGTTATTAAAATAACTCATATGCATGTCATTTATCTAGGCCAATTGGCCTATGAATGCATAATATGCATATACACAATATTGCAACAACTTCGCCCACATTACTTCTAATGTTTTAATGTGTAAATATAAATGTATCTTTCTAATTATTTTGATAATCTACACGGGTCTCATAGGGAATGAAATCCCTAAGGCATGAAGTTGATGCCCTAAAGGCATCAACATTTATTTAGTCTTATTTCTATTTTCGAAACGTTTATAAGAATATTTAACACTGTTATTTGAATATGTTTATGCGTTTCTATAAAACTGATAGTTCTTTTATTTGAATACATCTTAAACGGATAACATACCGTAGAGTTAACAAAACTGATTATTATATGGTTGCTTTGCATTCCTTACATAAGGATAATTACCATATTTTCTTCGATGATAATCATATTCTTATGTTTATCATGAAGATAAAAATAAATCCAATCTGTTTCTTCCTATTCGTCAACCGTGTATATGATTGTATTGTTGACATAAGTTGGCCTATTATTGTAACTTTTCCACGCTTTATAAGATGCATTATTACCAAGCAATCAAAACATATCTACCAACACTCACAGTTCTAGTTCAACTAATTCAGATAAATTACTTATTCAGTTCATAGCTTTTAAAATTTCCACAAAACATAAAACACAACCTTTATTGCGAATTTATAATTAATTTGTACAGTAAAATTGTGATTCAATAATTAATTATATGGCTGTCAGTCATTCTGAATTAATCCCCAGATGTCAGCCTTTGGTTTTAATGTTGGCACTATTTCACCGAAGCATTTCATTGGCAAAATTCATATATGTATAAGTTCCTTTGCAAACCTGTAACGAATAAACTATATTAAACTTTTTCAAAAGTATAAAGAGAGGGAATGAATTAATCCATATGTCTTAACAATTATTTAGTAATTACAGTTAAATACATTATTAACAATGACCACACAACTTGGCAAAATGGTCATAATTATTATAATTTCAAAAACTTAAAATGAATGTCAAATTAAATTCATGATGGGAATAAAACCATTTATCATATATTAAACTTTTTTACTTTCCTTGCCCTATTACCATAGGTAAGGAAAGTATTGCTTTCCGAAAAAAATTAAGGTACCCCAATTTCTAAATTTCTATACGTTTCAAGGTCCCCTGAGTCCAAAAAAGTGGTTTTTAAAAGTAGCCTATAAAGAGAGGAAAAAAGGTTTTTTTAAATAATGTGATAGTTCTGTTATATCATATATAATTTTTTGAATGGACTAAAGTAGCCTACTTTTAAAAATAATAAATATATTGGTGATTTTAAAGGATTTTTTATCTATTTTCAAAGTTCTTTTTTAACTGAAGTGGATAAAATCATGCAAAATTAGTACAAACGTCAAATCATAAAAAATAGATTATGAGGGTACATTTATTATAATATAACATAAGAAAACAAAAATAAGAATAATATAATCAATTTATTCTGCAGTAAATGGACATATTATTACTCCAACTAAAATAGCTATATTATTCAAATACAAGTATGGATTAAGTTCATATTATTCGGCTTATTATATTGATATTATTGTTGTTGATTGTATCGACACCGTCCGGTTGCACAAAAGCCGGTTAAATTTTTACCGTGATCAATTCCAAGAAAACTAATCAGAGAAAGACTTTTTGATAAGACGTCTTCTGTGATTGGTTCTCGTGGAATTAATCACTGTTAAAATTTAACCGGATTTTGTGCAACCGGCACTAAGTATAATAAGGTATGTGAATTAGTATAGAATAACGACATAAAGTTGTATCAAGAAAATAAAAGCGCCGCTTTCAAAATTGAGTCTAGATAACAAACTTGACATTTTCCCTCATGAATGAAAACACAAATTGAGATTGTCAACCACTATTATGTGTTTCAATCTGTGTTTTCATTATGGAAAAGTACCACAACATCACATACAACACAACATCTGTAAAAGTTTTCGTCTTTTCATATCAATTTCCTCTCAAATATCGAAAGCTATCAGCTTCATATTCTTCGATTCTCTCATCTATAGAGAGGTCCACGTTATAATGGCAGTGTTTCATTAGCAATGGTCGCTATTCTTGTCTATCATTCAACAAAGCGGAAAGCGCTATCTCTTTCTCGCTTTGCTCTGTTGCCAGATCGTCTTTCAACAATGAAGAATTTATAATTAATTGACAAAATATTTTATCTCAGTTATTAAATTATTGAAAAATATAATTTCTTGCTTGATGAAATATAATTGATTATTTTAAACGAGAATGAACCGTTAATATTACATCAATAAACCTGTACCGTATCAGCTACGGTCTATAGAAGGCATAGACATGACAGAGGTTCGGCAACGTTTTCCTCCTATCTTTCTCCACTGTCATTATAACGTGGACCTCTATCACTTGAAAATAATTTCACACTGTAAAAATGAATAACTTTTCTCATTCTACACATGAAGTTTTGACAAAATTCTACTTAAGATAAAGAAAGGAAAAAAGGATGTTGTCGAATTCCACTATAACAGTTATAGTGGAATTCGACAACATCTTTTTTCCTTTCTTTATCTTAATATGGAGAAGTTCCACAATATCTCTGATAAAAGTGTTAAAATTCTACTTACTGTGACAATACAGTCAATACCCAAAATGTACAGTCCAAATGGTCTGATTAGTATATCCTTAGAAGCCCTTGTCATCATGAATAGCAGAGTCTTTCTGAACCAGACAGGCTTATCAATCCAAGACGATTGAAACAACGTCAGTTTCAGTCGCCTTCCCTTTTGATAAGAGAATGAAATGGATGAATATTATTATGTGACAAAAGATATAACTTGAATGTGGAATTATATTTTATTGAACATTAGCGAGTTCTCACTTTTGACTTGAGCTGCGTTTACACCAAAGTTATTAACAAAATGTTTATTTCTCAGTCCTCATAGATTCTATTATATTGAACATAACTTATCATACACATGTGTGTTCTATAAGGACCGGAGAAATGAACATTTGTTAATAACTTTAGTGTGAATGCAGCTTTACTGAAGGCCAAAGTTGTTGTCCGTCTGTTTGTATAAATGTTCTACAATAACTTTAGAAAGAATTGATCAATCAGCTTCAAATTTTGACACGTATTCTTCGAATCTTTTTACACAGGTCAAGTTCCTTGAGCAATAAAATTGACTCACTCTCTCGTCCTTCTTCAGGATATTAAAATAACATTGAAAGTGCATAAGGAAAAAAATGTGTTGTGATTTATCATTTAGTCAGCTGAAGAATTCATTGCATGTAATTACAACAGTTTTTCCATTCATTCATTCATAACATCAGCTGAGGCTATTTTTGGAAGCTATCACCATAGAGAAACGATAGCATAAGTAGATATCCCATGGTATAGGGCGTTTATGTCGCAACTTTTACTGTTATCCCAAGCCGATAGTTCACGTAGCTCTTTCCTATGCAGCTGTGTGACGCTGGTATAGTCTCTCAAATTGTGCCGTTCATACACTCTCACCCCAACAAAACAGTAGAAATTTACAATAGGTAATCGACAGTAATCGGCTTGAGATAACAGTGAAAGTTGCGACATAGATTTCCTATACTATGGGATATCTACTTACGCTCTTGTTCCTCTATGCTATCACACAGATAGACCAAAGACCTTATATAGACCCATCTCTCTTTAAGGTCTTTGAGACAGACCTTCATGTGCTGACACATGATTTCAGCTGGTTTATATACAAAATAATTTATAACTTTCACATCAACAAACTGAAAGGGATGAAAAATCGATGTGCGGCCATTGTCATTCATTTTCTCTTGGAACTCTGTATCGAAATCATGTATCATATGACCACCCTCTCATGTGAAAAAAATGAATTTGGATTCATATGAGGAACAAAGATGTTGAAGCGACAGAGTAATTTTTACTTTCCTTGCCCTATTACCATAGGTAAGGAAAGTATTGCTTTCCGAAAAAAATTAAGGTACCCCAATTTCTAAATTTCTATACGTTTCAAGGTCCCCTGAGTCCAAAAAACTGGTTTTTGGGTATTGGTCTGTATGTGTGTGTTGTGTGTGTGTGTGGTGTGTGTGTGTGTGTATATGTGTGTGTGTGGTGTGTGTGTGTGTGTGGTGTGTGTGTGTGGTGTGTGTGTGTGTGTGTGTGTGTGTGTGTGTGTGTGTGGTGTGTGTGTGTGTATGAGTGTATGTGCGTCTGTGTACACGATATCTCATCTCCCAATTAACGGAATGACTTGAAATTTGGAACTTGAGGTCCTTTCACTATAAGGATCCGACACGAACAATTTCGATCAAATGCAATTAAAGATGGCGGCTAAAATGGCGAAAATGATGCCAAAAACAGGGTTTTTCGTGATTTTCTCGGAAACGGCTCCAACGATTTTGATCAAATTCATACCTAAAATAGTCATCAATAAGCACTATCAACTGCCACAAGTCCGATATCTGTAAAATTTTCAGGAGCTCCGCCCCATCAATGCAAAGTTTGATTTTAGATTCCCGCAACTATCAGGCATCAGATACAATTTAAACAAAAAAAAATAAGTGGAGTAGATTGAGCATGAAAATCTCTACAATTAATGTTCAGTAACATTTTCACCTAAAATTGAAAATAAGCATTAAATTCGAGAAAATATGATTATTCAATTGCAAATTATCGTTGATTCTATTGCATCATTCACTATGAAGAGATAGCAGACCTCATGTGTGTCTTCAGCGTTATTGCCCTGTCACCAGCTGACTAAAATCTTTGAATAGTAGCTTTGAGATGCGCGGGAACACTAGCATCAGGTGATCAATTTTCATAACGGCAAGGAGAGTTGTGTGAGTGCGCCACACCAGATTTTTCATTTCAAATAGGATCCCCAATGAAACCTTCTGTCAAATGATTCTTGAAAAATAAATATTTTGCTGTTTCCATATTTTTACCAAATCTGTATAAAATAAAAGTTGCGGGCTTTGAAAAATTATAATTCAACAGTATTCTTGAGCGAGTTCTCCAACCCAGGTGGTCACTAGTATTCACAAGTAAAAAACTAAGCACTTTTGATCAAGTAGTATAGTAAATAATTGGAACATCAACAATAAATATCGTGGCACTAAGCTTCGCTCGTTATTTATTTATTGACTCTTGATAAACTGAACACAATTCTTTAAAATGATTGGGGAAGTACTTTAACAGGTACAGCCCAAAACTGTTTTTTCCCCGAACTTTGATTCATACACTTATTCAGTCGAGAAAGTAGTTTATGTTCCATACACTTGAATTCAGGTTCAATTTTCTGTTCAAACATTTGAAAACAAAAATATATTATAATTAAGATTACGGTATATACAAACCAAATTGAATAACAAAATAACACTCATACTAATCACTTGAAATTGTCAAATAATGATCAACTTTGAAAATTATGATATACTCTAGTTTAGGAGGATTATCATGTCATGTTAACAAATCAGATTATGTTGATCAAATCTATTAAAAATTGTCTAGCTAGATGAAATTTCTCGCCAATTGATTATGATTACACAGCTGGAAATAATTCTGTCTCTCTCCCACACAGGCACACGAATCTTCTGTTATCGAGAGAAGACGAAATTATCATCTGTTTTCCAAGGATGAATTATCCTTTCAATGTCGTTCAGCGAGTTTTCCAAAGAATGAGACCTAGTGCAATCAAATCTTTATATCATAAACCTACTATGTTCCAAATTTCGTGGAAATCGTTAGAGCAGTTTTCGAGATCCGTAAAACATAAATAACCAGATATAAAAATAACCAGAAATTATACAGAAATTGCTCGCTTAATATAATAGGATTATTGTTTTCATCAATCCAATATTATTAAACAAAAATTAAACCAATTAAGCATTTAATTAATAATCTTCTGGATGAATTAATAATAGAAGAAAATCATGATGATCAAAAATAATGTGGGCCTACATATTCTTCATTTTACTAATTTATGATTTTTAATAATTATTTGTCTGACATGATAATTTTTTATTGGCACTGAATGAATTTGTCGAGTTTTCAGTTCCATTATTGTTTATCAAAATGTATTACTTCCCATGTTTCTGTTTCGGATGGACACGTTAAGCCGTCGGTCCCGGCTGCCTAAAAAGCAGTCGTTAGGTCATGTGAGAGGCCCTGAATTGATCAGTTGCGACCTGAAAACTCTGACACCAGACCTGAGCCAGCCAGGTCACTCAATATTATTATTATTATTATTATATTATTATTATTATTATTATTATTATTATTATTATTATTATATTATTATTATTATTATTATTATTATTATTATTATTATTATTATTATTATTATTATTATTATTATTATTATTATTATTATATTATACTTCCCATGCGATTTGAACAGTAATTTGAATTGAAAAAGGCTATAATGCGAGTTTGTAAATGATCAGTACACCACAAATAATACCATTGGAAGATAGCTATACATACCAAGTCAGTTATGATTTGGCCATTCCATGAAATAAAGTATATAAATGCAAACACGACAGCATAGCAAATAATGTATCGCACTTTCACGTATATGTCATCTATCTGAAAATGAAAAACGAGATCATGTTGAAATAGATGGAATTTTATTCATTTATTCATTTATTTCATTGACAATCACAAATCATAATTGAAAAGTTATCTATACTATAAAGGAAAGAACTGGCTTTATACACGATAGGAAAATTATGTTTGACGCATCATCAAGTCTGAACTACTGGACTGATTAACTTGAAATTTTGCATATATATATATTCTTAATTAACCGAGGATGGTTATAGGCATATTTCAAACTCTTCAAGATTTTATTACGTCAAGTTTCCAGTTCATCAAGTTTTATAAAAGAACCTTGCGTAGCATGGGTTACCTGCTAGTGAGCAAATAAATAGACTATCTTATATGAAATAATGAATCAACATTTATGAGAACTTTGAAGTTATAGGACAGCGGAAAATTGTGAAAGTGAAATAAAATAGATGAAATTTAGATTGATTTGTATATAATATTATAATTCAAATACTAATTTATCATTAAATGGAACAATAAAAGGAATTTCCTCTAATAATAGTGAAAGTGTATAATCAGCAGAGTCAGCAATTTCTGAAGACTTGATAGAAATAGGAACTTATATTATAGATGATACCATAGAGAAACAATAGCGTAAGCTAGAGACAATACGGTAGCTTATGCTATTGTTTCTCTATGATTCATTATACTCAGATACTTATCATATACATGTGAATATGTTTAGAATACAGTATACTCACTAACGTGATGAAAATCAAGTATATACAAATTTGTGATCCATACAAATTGACAATTCCAAAAATAATTTTGCTTGAGACTCTTCCAAAATATTCAGTGTTCCTGAAAAAAATAATTTTGGTATATTTGTCAATGTAGATCAAGTACCAGTACCCTCTTGAGGATGCCTCAAATGTGTAAAATAAAAATTTCATAGAGAAATGTGCAATCTTCCACCATTTTTATTTCGGTAGCAAATAAAGCATTTTAGGACGCATGTTTACTAAACTTTTCGTTCACTCTGATGTGAGGAAACCACTTTAAAACACAGTTTGTCACAAACATTCATATCACATTAAAATCCTACTAACAACACAGTAAAATATGATATGCATTCAAAAGTCACTTTGAATTTTCAAAGTCTTTCTTGGTGAGGGCTACTTGTATCTACATGGAAAAAAAATCACAGTAGCCTTTTTAATTGTGGAAAATGAATAATAAATAGTACCTGGTAATATTTCAAAATTAAAACCGACTAAGTTATAGTTTCAAAATTATCATGTCATTCCCAAGTGTCCTTTTTCTAATAATTAATTATTATTTTGTAGTAAACAAAATAGACACTACTTGAGAATGACATAAATTCAATTGAAGAATATTACAAGGGTACATTACTAACTATTTTCTATAATTAAATACAAGTACTTTAAAAACTTTATGAAACTTTAAAATACCTACTCTTCAATATCACTTTCCATTATGAACAGCTTGTTAATGTACGTCACACTTTTTCAATATTCGGTACTTTAAATTCGACATATCAGTCTAATTTAATGAATAATATATAGCTATATTAGCGTTTTACTCACAATATGTGAAACGCTTTCGGACTTCATTTACTTAAATGTCCTTCTTCAACATACATTGTGAGTAAAAAGCTAATAGCCTTTATTCATAAGATTTAGACTGCTATTTAGTATTTATTTAGGTATCTATTTATTGATACACAGAACTTAATTCTTTAAGGCTGTGCAAAGGCTAAAAATAAACTTCCTACTCGTGATATTTTTCAAAGTTTTTCGATTTGTATATCATCAAGCTATCAAAATGGGAAAGTTTTCTCAGGAAACCATTTTTTTCTGATCATTACTTTTTGAGTTATGAGCGACTGAAGTTTGAATTTTTGGGACAGAACATTTCAAATTCGGTAAGAGATAAATCCATGAGATTTGAAGGATGGATTCTTCATGGTATTTTTGATCTAGTAAAACAAAAATTCTCTAAAAATATCAATTTTTGGAAAAGTTATTCAATTTACCAAAAATAACTCAACTAAAAGTTATTTTAGTCAACTAAAAAGTTCATTTTTAGCCTTTGCACAGCAGCCTTAAAATGATTGGGGAAGGACCAACAGGCACAGCCCAAAACTGTTTCTTCCCCGAATTTTGATGTATAGGTACATTACACTATAAATACGGTACCTCCAAAAAGTAGGTTGATGTTCTTTACACTTTTGAATTTAAGTCCAATTTTCAGTCCAAACATTTGAAAACAGAAAGGTCGAATTTAAATTTTTTACAAACCAAATTGAATAACAATTTAAAGTATTAAAAAAGTGAATCTTTTTAAGTTTTTATCTTTTCTAATAATATTGTCTTTTACAAACCAAATTGAATAACAATCTAAAGTATTTAAAAAGTGAATCTTTTCAAGTTTTTATCTTATCTAATAATATTGTATTCCACAAACCAAATTGAATATCAATCTAAAGTATTTAAAAAGTGAATCTTTTCAAGTTTTTATCTTATCTAATAATATTGTATTCCACAAACCAAATTGAATATCAATTTGAAGTACCTATTAAAAATTGAATCTTTTCAAGTTTTTATCATTTCTAATAATATTGTCTTTTATATACATTCACATACCTGCAAATTAATTGGTGCTCATGCACAAGCTTTCCCATACGTTTTCTCAGCTTTTCCTCACTTTCATTCTCGCTGATTTCCTCCAAACTGACACAGAATAGATCAATTTCGGCAGCCAAACAAGCGAAACAGAAATAGACACTTCTTGCCAATACTGACCAGCAGTACAGCATACAACTCCACCAAACATACAGACTTGTCTGATAGACCAACTGGAACGCCATCGACCTATCAAACACACTCGGAAAGTAAAGATGCATGATGAAAGGAAGATTTGTGAAGTTTTCCCCCTTCATATAGGATTTGAACAGCGAGATCAAAACTGCCACAAACGGAATTATAGCACACAACACGTGTATTATATGTGTGAGCAACAGTGAAACAAATCTGTTGTACTTCAAAATCTTTTCATCCCGTTCCTTGAAGATCTCCCGCTCTCTATCATTGGATTCCGCATGAACTTTGTGTAACTCGAGATGTCGTCGAACATAATCCAACAGTTTTCTTTCGAGGCGAAATAGCCCATCAGTGCGTTCCAGAGTAGGATCATCTCTTTCACTGTTAAAACTCTGCTGATGAGGCTGCTCCATTTCGAGTAGAGATTTATGATGAGGTCTATTTGTATGATTATTGACATGATGATGAAGAAACGTGAAGCCGGTCTTATGGAGATTCTCGGCTTTAATATTCGAACACCAGCCAGTATTGATGGGGTTTCCTGTGGAATATATATATAACTTATTATTATTTATTCATTACTTTACAGAGGCGACTTTCTAGAAATATTTTAAGCCTAGGTGATGATGATGGGATGAATGATAATACAATGAACGTAGAGTTATGAATGAATATAAATTATAGGTTATGCTATCCACTTGAATTGATTTGAGTTTACTTTTCAGTCCAGAAATAAATAAACTAGAAATTTTGAATTAGATTTGATTAAAAACCGAATATAATAGAATGATTCCAATCAATAAACTCTTACAACTTATGAATAGAAATAAAAATAAAAATCTCAGTACCCTTTTTTGAATTATTTTATCACATGTTTCAACATTAAGCTGGGTTTACACCAAAGTTATTAACTAAATGTTAATCCTTATAAATTCTATTAGATTGAACGGAACTTGACAAACACTACATAATATGTTCATCATATGTATGATAAGCTATGTTCAATCTAATAGATTCTATAAGGATTAAGTTATTAACATTTTGTTAATAACTTTGGTGTAAACCCAGCTTAAATGTCATTTTCAAGTGATATGAAGTAAATAAATAAATACTGCTAGAAGATTCTGATCACTTCTTTTCATATCACTTGAAAATGGCATTAATGTTGAAACATGTTGTGATATAATAATTCAATAAAGGGTACTGAGATTTTTATTTCTATTTCTATTTATATTACAAGTAGCCCTATACAGAAAAGAGACAATATATATAACTTATTTTAGTTGCATAGTGAGGTCCACTTTATAATGGCAATGGAGAAAGATAGAACAACGTTGCCGAACCTCTGTCTTGTCAATGCCTTCTATAGACAGTAGCTGATACAGGTTTATTAATGTGATATTAACAGTTATACTCTGTCAAAATAGGCATGAGCTCTGAAGTATTAGACCGACTCTCCTACTACTCACACAAACAAGCGCGTGGGGGAGAGAGGGCACTACCTCTGTGAACAAAGCCATAGTGAATTCTGGTGACGTCAGCACAGGTAGGGCTCCTACACCAATAAAAACACTAGCTGATATAGATCAGCTGAAATAAACAAATTTAATTTTTATTGGTGTAGGAGCCCTACCTGTGCTGACGTCTTATTTTCAATAAAAATTAAATTTGTTGATTTCAGCTGATCTTTATCAGCTAGTGTTTTTGTTTTTATTGGTGCAGGAGCCCTACCTGTGATGACGTTACCATCAACCACCTGTCATGAACTATGGCTTTATTTAAGGAGGTAGTGAAGTGGGTCGGCTTAATCTTTCAGGACTCATGGCAGTTTGGAAAGACTATAATATAAAGGCATTGACAAGACAGAAATTGAACAGTCTCGTTTAAAATAATCAATTATATTCTATCAAGCAAGAAAAATTATTATATTTTTCAATAGTTTCATAATTGAGATGAAATATTTTGTTAAGTAATTATCAATTCTACATTGCTAAAAGACGATCTGCCAACAGAGCAAAGCGAGAAAGAGATACGGTAGCGCCATCTGATTTGTTGAATGATAGACAATGATAGCAATACCATTGCTAATCAAACACTGCCATTATAAAGTGGACCTCACTATAATATATAGTGATACTTTGATAACAAAAAATAATATTCTCACTACACAATAGGGATCTAATAGCGACATATCCAATTCAATTCGATAATATAAGAATTTCATTAAACTTGACTGAAGATTCAGTACGGTAGATAATTTTGTAATAAATTATTCATAAAGTTTTGCCACTCTACAGCCAAAATATTCAACTTATGAAAATTGACTTTTTATGTACGGTAGAAAAGTTGATATTGTGGGAATTATTCATATTGAATGAAAAAGACCAAGAAATTGACAAAAAACCACAGATTTATTGATACCGTACTTAGAAAGACCGGTTTCGGTTATTACACCATTGTCAATCTCTGATAAACAAGATTCAAGATTCAAGATTTCTTTATTGCAGAAAACATTTATACAAATGCATCGTCATAGATTAAACATTGTAAATAAAAGTATTTACATTCAAAGAAATAATAATACAAACTCAAGCATACAAACATCAAACAAAATACCCTCAAATTAGAAACTCCTCTTTTCTATATGGACATATTTCTATTAACATCTTTTTTATGGCTCTTTTAAAATTACCCACTTCTAGCTCTTTTAAATGTGCAGGAAGCTTATTATAAGCTTTTATACCGAACTCCTTAAAACAGTTCAATCGATTTCGGTTAACAATAGATAAAAACTCTCTGAGTTTATCAGAGATTGACAATGGTGTAATAACCGAAACCGGTCTTTCTAAGTATCAATAAATCTGTGTTTTTTTGATAATTTCTTAGTCTTTTTCATTCAATATGAAAATTGAATTGAATTTATTGCTAAAAATAACATACAATTGTACAGTACAATCATTAGAGTATGCAATATACAATTACCTACAATTAGACATTGATTGTAACTTGCACAACAATAATTATCAATGTAATATTTGGCACTGCCAACATAATATTCCTTGTGTGATGGCAGTAAGTTACGGTTAACTTATTCTGCTTCAATTTTATCAAGTAAGAAGAGATATACAAATTAAAATGAACTATTACGCCTTGGAGTAAGCCCTTTGTTTCTCTTATATATTATTTGATTGGATTATGAATATTTGGATGTTTCATATGGGATGTTATCAAAGAAATGCAAGAAGTTTCGAGTGATCGCTTTTTTCTACCCAAAATATTGTAGGAATCGTCTGCAATTTAATGAATGAATGTTATATTAGTCCAGTCAAATGGTCGTTTTTCAGGAAACAGCCCCGAAATAATTTTTCTCGACGGTTCTATATGTATTTTGGGGCGCTGAATTCGAATCCGAAATTTGCCGACAAGCTAGAGTGTTCTTTCATTGTTGTGTGGTTTTTCATCATTACTAGTGTAATATCCAAGTTGTATAGGGTGAAAGTGGTGAGTTTGCATGATTTTGAAAAACCCTTAGAAAATACCCCTTTTTTGAAAATTCGTAGCTCCGGAACCAGAAACGGTAGAGTCCTGCTCGACCACCCAATTTATTGGAAATTCTATTCTCTTTAATTTTGTCGAGAATGATTTTTCTTGATAAACTCAAAGTTTTCGAGATTGAATGAGAAATTCGAAAAAGTCCGAAATTTTGGGGGGTTTGGGGGTGAAGCCGCCCTCTCTGGCGTGTCAGCAAATTTCGGATTCGAATTTAGCGCTTCAAAATACATATGGAACCGTCGAGAAAAATTCTTTCGGGGCTGAAAAACGACCATTTGACTGGACTATATAGACAAATAACTTTTAGGTTCAGCACTCACCTTAGAAATATAGGGAGCCTCTCTTTTCTTACTTATCTTCATATTCTAACAATAACTGAGTCCAAAATAGTAAAACTGAGACAGATCTATCCTCTGTAGTAATCAATTAATCAGTGAACCTATATTGCTCAAGAAAACAGGAGAACATCACACTCACTCCAAAAAAACACGACAACTCTTTTTATAACTTCAAATCTACGTTAAAAATATAAAGTTTCCATCCAGAATATCCTAATAGTTTTTTGGTTTCAGAGAATCCTCCCATCAACAAGTTTTGATAACTATAATTACGAGCAACATTATTTTGGCAAAATCACAGACAAAAATCAGGACCTTTTAGCGATGAATAATGGATTGTTTTGTGATAAGATGGACTACAAGTACTAATGAAAAGTGTCCAAAATCCAGGTATTAATTGCTAGGCCTGGTTCTGAAATAGATCTGTCATTTATAATAATGGTGTTTGATATAATCGGTGTTGAAAATCACAGCCACTTGTAATCAACAATCATAATCCTCCTGTCAAACTCAAGTTGACGAGAAATAATTACTTTTTTGGGGTTTGTGCCCATGGTATTCTACCATTAGGTAGTCTACCGTAGTACCATACATGCTTCAATCAAATATTGTTTGCTTCTTCACCTCATGACTGTTTGCACATATTGTTCATTTTGCTTCCTAAAAAATCAACCTCATAAGTGATTTTTATTAGAATAGAATATTGGGGACCGAGCTTCGCTCTGGAGTACAAAAGCATAAAAAATTAGGCTATTACGAAAGAAGAAATTATAATAACATTCATACAGAAATGTTCCATCTAATAACAGTAAATAGGGATTAATTCCCAGAGGAATGCAAAAATTCCCCTCACAAAGGCTCAGTTGCACAAAATCCGGTTGAATTTTAATCCTGATTAACTTCACGTGAACCAAATCAGAGAAGACCATTTCAAAAAGATGGATCTACTGGAATTAATCAGGATTGAAAATAACCCGGCTTTTTTACAACCGGCACTAAGTAACTGATTGAATGATTACAAAAGTTCAACAGCTGAGTCATAATTTTGACACAGTCCCACACACATGAACTCGCTCACTCACTTCCATCACCAACGGACGACGAAATAATTATTATCAGATGTTTTTCCAAGGATGAATAATAATTATCCTTTCAATGTCCTTCAGCGAGTTTTCTCAGGGATGAGACCTAGTGCGATCGAATCTTTATATTAAAAACCCAATATGTTCTGAATTTCGTGAGAATCTTTAGAGCTGTTTTCGAGATCCGGTGAAATGCAAACATATACTAAACATCTAAACAGAAGTTGCTCGTTTAATAGTATAGGATTATAATCCAACAAACTTAGTCTGCTCCAAGACACTTTATGGAGGTAAGTACAGAATATAGAGAGAACTACGAGTAGATTTATCATTATTTCAGTGTCTAAATAGATTTCAAGTCTCAGTCCCTGTTGCACAGAAGCCTGTTAAATTTTAAGCATGTTGAATGCCTCGAGAACCAATCAGATAAGTCGAACTGCTCCAAGACACTCTTTTTGGAGGTAAGTACAGAATATATAGAGAGAACTGAGAGTAGATTTGTCATCATTTCTTGAATTAAATAGATTTCAAGTCTTAGTCCCAGTCGCAAAAAAGCCTATTAGATTTCAATCATCATTAAATGCCACGAGAACCAATCAGAGAAGGCTTTTTTGAAAAGACGGCTTCTCTGATTTGTTCTTGTGGAATTAATAACGATTAAAATTTAACCGGCTTTTGTGCAAACGGCACTAGTCCCGTTCGCACAAAAGCCTGTTAAATTTTAATCATGATTAAATGCCTCGAGAACCAATCAGATAAGTTGAAGAGAAAGCTTCTCTGATTGGTTTAGTACATTAAATCACTGTTAAAATTTAACAGGCTTTTGTGCAACCGAGCCAAAAGTTTGATAATTCAAGGCTAACAAAACAAATTGATGATGAAATTATTTTTCTCTTCTTGTGCAAGCAGATTCATAATATTATCTCAAGGATACATATTGTATGGTGCTCAGTTGAATTTTGTAATTTTTGACACCCAATATGGTAGTCGTATTTGAATTTTGACATTTTTGCCACTCATTCTATATTGTTATAAACTAGATAATTTCAATTAGAATTCATTTCAGTTTCTCGTTTATTTCTTCCTGTTCACATCGTGATCTTTCATTTTTATTTCAAAATATACTCAATTTTACTCAAGTTTTATACGAATGAGGAATTTCAGGTTTTTTAACAAAGATTTTTCACCCAAAATCATGGAATCTGATTTTGGAGGAAATTCATTTGATGCAATTCCACAGATTTTCTGTTCTATGATGTTTATAATTTATTCTTACTTTAGATTAAAACTTACATGATTTACTATGAATTTGAGTTGTCAAGGTCAGCATTGGAATAGGTCAATTCCCATTATATAATTTTATTCATGAGCATAAATTGGTAGTAATAGAAACAGGACCTCTCCAATTTTGATCCCTCCAACAAAATAGCCATAAAACTTAAATCATAACTTAGGATAGAGGCGAGAAAACCAAGAAAGCTTGTAGACTTGCAATTTCAAATGAATAATAATTATTTTCAACAATTGAAATCATACAAAAATATAAGTTACATAACTTTAACAATAGAATTTTATCTACATACGAAAATCAACAGATTATACACAAAAGTACTAGAGGATTACAATCTAGATTTACAACTCAACAAAGTAATATTGATTTGAATTTATATCATCATATTTTTAATTCTAGAATACTGTTCCGTTTCTGAGATGCGTCTAACTGGAATATTTTCGTTAACAAAGAAAAATATGTAGCCTACTTACATTTTCAATAAAATAATAATACAACACTTTTATACAAACTCTAATATTATATTTTACAGTAATTCATAAACTCACAAATTTAAAACATTGAGAGATTATAAATATATTAACAGACACAAGCGTTTTTCACAGACTAGCTAGAAATAGGAAACCAACACGAAAATATGAAAGATTATAATCAGAACAAATTAAAAAATGGTGAAATGTAGAACTAAGAGTTTCCGAGCTCGGGATTTAGGTAAGTTCTAGACTTTAAACAGCTGGAATCAGAAAATTTGCTTTCCAAAACGGGGCGTAGTCGCACTAAATAGTCGCAGCAGAATAAATCTTCATTTTCTCATTCTATAATTGAAAACATTTTTTCCTTGACGAAATGGAAGATTTCTAAATAATAATTCAAAATAGCTGAGAAACTTTACACTATTTTCTCTTTATTTTATTTTGTCTTGATTTTCTAGTTTTTCGAAGATTAATTTAAACGTGGACTGCGACTACGCCCCGTCTCGGAAAGCCAATTTTCTGACTCCAGCTGTTAAAAGTGTAGAACTCAGCTAAATCCCGAGCTCGGAAACCGGCCCTTAAAATACAAAAACGTGAGTTTGAAGCATAGTGGAGTAATCAAAGTTTTTACAGATAGAAGTTGTTAGATATAGTCTAGTGTTGGTAAATTGGTAAATGTACAGCAGAAATTTTCATTCCAGAAGAATCTAAATTTGCATAGCGATTGGACCAAGTTGATGGTCGATGTGATTGAAGCTCATGTGGTTTCATTCTGGAAAAGATACAAAAAGTATGAAAATGTATTTGAAAAATTAGAGTTGAGAATGATAATGTATCTATAAATAAATAAAGATGGAGTACAGGATACAGAAGTGAGAAAATTCAATAATTGAATTCCTAGACAATTTCACAAGGTAAAGAAAAGAAATCCAAAAGTTCATTCAATCCATTAGATTGTAAATAAAGACTAATAATTGAAATTATAGTTGAATCAGCAATAATTCAACGAGAGGGGAACAAACATAAATTGAGACGTAAATTTATTTTAAATTCAGCCTGTTTTGTATCTAGTTTTAGTTTATTAGAGATATACAATGAGAGACAAAAAAGAAATTCAAAGATTCATTCAATCCATTAGTTTTTAAATAAAGATTAATCATTGAAATGATAGTTGAATCAGCAATAATTCAACGAGATAATAATTCAGCTACTTTTGTATCTAGTTTTAGTTTATTAGAGATAGACAATGGTGTAATAACCGAAACCTGTCTTTCTACTTTGTATAAAATCTGTGGTTTTGACAATTTCTTATTATTATTTTATTTAATATGAATAATCACCACAATATCAACTTCTCAACTTCACAAAAAGTAAATTTATCTCTCCCAAATTGAGCCCACTTCAGGAAAAAAGCATACACTCATTCATTCATGACTTAGCCTGAAATAAGTGGTATCCAATTTCACAAAATTCAACGCAATAATTGGATGAGCGAAGCGATTTCTATAATCTATGCAAACCTTAGATTACAGCATTGCTCTTATGGAGTTTAATGCTGTCAGATTTCACAGAAGCCAGAATGCCTGTGAGCAAATTGTGTGAGAGAAAAAACAAAAAAGATAGTTGACCGAGCGAAGTGAGGTCTAAGATTCAAGTCGACGGTTTGGCATTTCTCTTAATGTTTATACAGTATATTGCAGTATATTACAGTATATTTATACAGTATATTTATACAGTATATTGCGCATTTACGGCGAAACGCGGTAATAGATTTTCATGAAATTTGACAGGTATGTTCCTTTTTAAATTGCATGCCATGACGCCAAAGACCTTAAAGACATATCTTTCAGGTCTTCGCATGACGCATGCAATTCAATATCTCAATGTAACTTGGTACACGTAACTTGTGTAGACTATAAAATTGCATGCCTCATTAAATGCAATTTTTATGCACTATTAAATGAACTGTTGATTGCATGCAATAACGAATGCAATTAATAACTAAAATAACATAGTCTTGTCTCTCGAACTTTCTCTGCTTTAAACTCGGGCTGTCCTGTTGACAGTAAGTCTTGAAGGAGATTAGCTTTTGATGTTAGCATTTTTGATACACCAACATAAGAAATAACAGCTCACTCAACTCAATCATATAGCCCCGTGCTATTTTCAAACTAAGGATTGCACGGACTATAGCTTAGGCTCAACTCACACTTACGCGACTCAGGTCGAGAAGAGACTGGACTCTAGTCGAGAGCATGTGTTTTCAAATGGTGACGTCGCGGAGACTAGAATCGAATGGTCTGAGTGTCACCATTTGGAAACTCATGCTCTCGACTAGAATCGAGTCTCTTCTCGACCTGAGTCGCGTAAGTGTGAGAAGAGCCTTAAGGTGCATACAGACTTTCGCTCTGCTCCGCAACCGAACGTCACTCCAGCAGAGCGATTGATGATCGACCGGGGGAGCAACAGTGATTCGACCGGGGAACGCGAGAAGATCTAACATCTTCCGTAACGTTCATGATGGGTGCGTGGGTGGAGCGACTGTGGTTCGATGGAGGAACGAGGGCGGAGCGTGCTCGGTGCGGGTTGGAAGCGCAGCTTTAGAGTTGATTGCTCTCCATAAATGAGATCAAAGATCCATCAAGTGCACCGTACAGGGAAGAGACTACATCAATTCATTGTAAAAATAATCTCATTAACTTTGATAAAAGGATTTATTCATTAATAATACAAATGAACAAACAACCAAGATTTTTCAAGTTCCAATAGTGATGTCCACGTTATAATGGTCCCGTATTTGACAAAATTGGTGTTGCTATCTTTGTCTATCATTCGACAAAGCAGACAGCGCCATCCCTTTCTAGCTTCGCAACGTCACCAGACCATTTCTTAACAATGTAGTAATATAATTAACAAAGTGATGAATCTCAATTATGAAAATTCGTTAATAAATCATTGAAAAATATACTTTCTCGACGAATAGAGTATAATTGATTATTTTAGGATCGAGTGCTTTTATAATTAAGTTTGTTTTTCGGTAATTCTTCGAAATTATATTTTTATATTTCCTTTTTTTAGTTATAATAATGTGAAATATTTCTTTTATGTTTAGTTTTGAAGCATCTGAATTTGAAAATCTACTTTGTGAAAATACTTGAGGACTGAAAATTTTGTGAATTGAAGAACTACAAGACTTAATCTATTTCGGACTATGTGTTATCTAAATTTGGGAAAGGAATAGCACAAGGTTACCTTATTTTTCCTCTCCCTATCATTTTGATAATTTACTTATTGTATGAATGAATATTTTAAACAAGAATGAACAGTTCATATTTGACCGAGCGAAGTGAGGTCTAAGATTCAAGTCGACGGTTTGGCATTTCTCTGAATGTTTAAATGTTCAAATATTTATATGTTGCGCATTTACGGCGAAACGCGGTAATAGATTTTCATGAAATTTGACAGGTATGTTCCTTTTTTAATTGCGCGTCGACGTATATACAAGGTTTATTTGAAAAATTTGCATTTCAATGATAATATAAAAGGAAAAAGGAGCCTCCTTCATACGCCAATATTAGAGTAAAAATCAGACTATAGAATTATTCATCATAAATCAGCTGACAAGTGATTACACAGATGTGTGGAGAAGCCAGTCTATTACTGTATTTCCATAAGGTCTATAGTTTCAATCAGGTACTTGAGGATGAGAATACTGCGTGAGGTCTACTGTTCACAGAACTACTAGTACATCAGATATACCGGTTTCAGCTATCCTCTATAGAAGGCAGTGGAAAGGCAGATAATATGCCATGCTGTTCTCCTATCTTTCTCTACTGCCATTATAACATGGATCTCATTATAGCTATTTCTCTTTCTATTGAATAATGAATTAATAATTAATTAATGAACTCACAGTATTTTCATCGTCGCTTGGGGCGGCATCTTCAATGGTTTGGGGGGCGGTGACCCACTCCTGTTCCCCTCCACCACCCGCCGCCTCTGCATCCCCGGGGGCGGCTGAGTGCCACACAAAATGGCCGCCTCTCTGCTGTCTCTCTACTTTGCCCACCGGCTACAAATTTGCAACAGAAACGAATAGATTCATTGAAGTAAGTAAAAAGTCTTGTGATAAAATGAAAATTTATGTACAAATGTTTATACAGTGTCCCACGAATAGTGTAACAGCCGAAAATCATAGATTCTACATGCAATTTGGAACGAAAAATGTCCAGTACTTTATCGATCTTATGCCCGGTTGCAGAGTCGTCACATAAAGTTAAAAACAGGCAGTAAACTCATTTACGAATCCATAAATTCACTTTCCGTTGCACAGATGCCAAAGTAAACTATAGCTCCCATAAAACTGAAAATCTGGTGTGGCGCACTCACACTACTTTCCTTGCCATAATGAAAATTGTCACCTGACGCTAGTGTTTACGCGCATCTCAAGTCTACTATTCCAAGAACTGAGCCAGCTGGTGACAAAACCATAACGCTGGAGACACACGAGTTTTGCTATCTCTTCATAGTGAATGATTAAATAGAATCAACAGTTGCCAACAGTTTGCGATTGAATAATCAAATTTTCTCGAAATTCGAGCTTATTTCCATTTTTAAGTGGAAATGTTACTAGACAGTAATTGTAGAGATTTTCATGCTCAATCTTTTCAACTTGATTTTTTTTTTAAATTGTATCTGAAGCTCCTGAAATTTTTACAGATATGGGACTTGTGGCAGTTGATAGAGCTTATCGATGACTATTTTAGGTATGAATTTGATCAAAATCGTTGGAGCCGTTTCCGAGAAAATCACGAAAAACCCTGTTTTTGACAACATTTTCGCCATTTTAGCCGCCATCTTGAATTGCATTTGATCGAAATTGTTCTTGTCGGATCCTTATAGTGAAGGGACCTTAAGTTCCAAATTTCAAGTCATTCCGTTAATTGGGAGACGAGATATCGTGTACAAAGACGCACATACACACACACACACACACACACACACACACCACACACACACACACACACACATACAGACCAATACCCAAAAACCAGTTTTTTGGACTCAGGGGACCTTGAAACTTATAGAAATTTAGAAATTGGGGTAGGCCTACCTTAATTTTTTTCGGAAAGCAATACTTTCCTTACCTATGGTAATAGGGCAAGGAAAGTAAAAACGCCCCATTAGACACATGATTTCGTTGCACAGTCGTCAGAAAGAGCTTATTTATTGCCCGGTTGCAGAGTCGTTACATAAAATCAAACATAGCTATGTGAGACCTAGTTTAAAATCACTGACATAAATGGTTGGTCGTTGCACAGTCGTTTGCCGAAGCCCATTTAGCTATATCTCGAATTAGCATCACACATAAGTCACACTGCAGCTCTATTCACTTTTTCCCGTACATGCTTCTATCCAACCAATGTCTTGGCATCAGGGGAATTTTCAATCGTCATCACTGTGAACAGACCTAAAAGACCTCACATAAAATTGATGAACAATATGGCGACTCTTGGCTTTTGGCGAGATTTCTCATAATATCTAGCAATTTGGAGGTTATAAACAACTTCCTAAAGTATAGGAAGAGAAAAAATAATCTACTTATATACAGATGGTTTTTCGTTAACATCTTTCAAAAAAAGCTATCACAACCTCCAAAATGCATTTAGCGGGAGTAGATATTGGACGACAGCACGACTTCGGGCCCATAACTTAATTGACCGTTTTTAACTATTGGAGACATAATAAGCTGTTTCTGACGACTGTGCAACAAAATCATGTGTCTAATTGGGTGTTTTTAGTTTTATTGGAGCCATAGTTTACTTTGACATCTGTGCAACGGAAAGTGAATTTATGGCTTCGTAAATGAGTTAACTGCCTGTTTTTACTTTCCTTGCCTTATTACCATAGGTAAGGAAAGTTCCTTGCCTTATTACCATAGGTAAGGAAAGTTCCTTGCCTTATTACCATAGGTAAGGAAAGTATTGCTTTCCGAAAAAAATTAAGGTACCCCAATTTCTAAATTTCTAAATTTCTATACTTTCCAAGGTCCCCTGAGTCCGAAAAAAAGTTTTTTTTGGGTATTGGTCTGTATGTGTGTGTGTGTGTGTGTCTGTGTGTGTGTGTGTGTGTGTGTGTGTGTGTGTGTTGTGTGTGTGTGGTGTGTGTGTGTGTGTGTGTGTGTGTGTGTGTGTGTGTGTGTGTGTGTGTGTATGTCCGTCTGTGTACACGATATCTCATCTACCAATCAACGGAATGACTTGAAATTTGGAACTTGTGGTACTTACACTATAAGGATCCGACACGAACAATTTCGATCAAATGCAATACAAGATGGCGGCTAAAATGGCGAAAATGTTGTCAAAAACAGAGTTTTCCGAGATTTTCTCGAAAACGGCTCCAACGATTTTGATCAAATTCATAACTAAGAGATTCATTGATAAGCTCTATCAACTGCCACAAGTCCCATATCTGTAAAAATTTCAGGAGCACCGCCCCATCTATGCAAAGTTTTATTTTAGATTCTCAATTATCAGCCTTCATATACAATTTAAACAAAACATTTTAAGTGGAAAATTATTGAGCATGAAAATCTCTGCAATTAATGTCCAGTAACATTTTCACCTGAAATTGAAAATAAGCTCGAAATTCGATAAAATAAGTTTATTTAATATTGCAAACTGTTGGCAACTGTTGATTCTATTAAATCATTCACTATGAAGAGATAGCAGACCTCGTGTGTCTCCAGCAATATTGACCTATCACCAGCTGTCTCATATCTTTGAATAGTAGACTTGAGATGCGCGTGAACACTAGCGTCAGGTGATCAATTTTCATAACGGCAAGGAAAGTTGTGTGAGTGCGCCACACCAGATTTTTAGCTATTGGAGACATAAATAAGCTGTTTCTGACGACTGTGCAACGAAATCATGTGTCTAATTGGGCGTTTTTAGTTTTATTGGAGCCATAGTTTACTTTGACATTTGTGCAACGAAAAGTGAATTTATGGCTTCGTAAATGGGTTAACTGCCTGTTTTTAACTTCATGTGACGACTCTGCAACCGGGCATTGATTAGTTTTCGAGATATATAGATTGTTTGATATTTTTGAAAAACGTAAATAACTAGAAAACCATCAGTTCAAATCCAATTCTAAGGATATGGTTGGAAAGGAGAAGAAATTTCTAATATGATTCATAAAATTTGTTCATCTGTTTGAAGTTTTTGAACTGAGCCTTGATGAGTTGAATGTCATCAACGCCTAAAATTACTAAAATTATTATTAAAATTAAATAATTTTAAATTATTATTAAAATTATTAATTTGAAGAGAACCTCAAATTACTGAAGTCATGAAAAAAAGGCATTGAGGAAAATGGGCATTGAACGTACCTTGCAATTATCACGTGACTGCTGGCCTTGACCTTGACTGGATGGGAATTGACCTTGAGTTTGCCCTTGGGTGCGGGGGGAGGTGCCATCTTCAGGGGTGGGCACTTGAGCGGGACACTCAAGGTGCACACAATGGAATACCTAAAAAAGAAACACAATCAACATTTTGGACTCAAAATTATTAGTTACTAGCCGTCAGGCTCGCTTAGCTCGCCATATCCTAAAGACTCCAGTCATGGAGTATAAGACAAGTCATGTTATTACATAATAATTCTAACACTAAGTAGTTCAACCTAGTTTAGGTTTGAAAGGAATTCTTGTACACTATAAAAAGCTTTATCAACTAAATATTTTTTCATTTGTTTTTTGAAAATCTTCAAATCATCATTACTTTTCAAGATATGAGGTAGCTTGTTATAAAATTTCCTACCAATATAATCTGGTTTTTGTTCAAATAACCTACTATTGTGACCCATTATATGATAATCTGCTCTGTTTCGCGTATTATACTCATGAACATCTGAATTCTGGATCACACCACTCTTTTTCACATGCATTACAACTTCATATACATACAAAGATGGCACAGTTAATAGACCAAGCTTTTTAAATAAAGGCCTACAAGAGTCTAACCTATTCACTTTCTCTATACATCTGAGTGCCTTCTTTTGAATCTTAAACACTCTGTCCATATTTTGTTGAGATGAATTACCCCATACTAAAATAGCATACCTAATATGAGATAGTATAAGTCCATGGTAAGCAGTTAACAGTAGTTTTTTATCATTCAGCCTAGCAAGCTGCCGCAGGACAAATACCCCAGATGATATCTTATTACATATCCTCTCAATGTAAGGATGCCATGTTAATTTCCTGTCCAATAAAATTCCCAAGAATGCTACTTTCTCTTCTTGGTCTAATTCATTTTCCTCTACAAACACATTTATTTCTCTAACCTCTACTGAATTATATTTACTTTTGAATTGTAGGAATTGACATTTCTTACTATTTATTGTTAATTGCCTTTGCTTCAAGAATTGGACAATTGACTGTACTCCAGTAAAAGCATTTATTTCTAGACTATCTAATAAATAATTGTTAAAGATAAGCGATGTGTCATCAGCAAACAACAGAGCTCTGTGATCTTTTAACTCTTTTGGTAATTGGTTCACATACAACAGAAACAGTAAGGGACCCAGAATTGAGCCTTGAGGTACTCCAGCCTGGACCTCCAGTTTTTGAGATTTAATTTTTACTATTTCATTCCCATCCACCTTGGTAAGCTCAACACACTGGTTTCTACCTATGAGATATGATTCAAACAATTTTAGTTCTATACCATTCACACCTACATTTTTTAGTATTTCCAATAATATTCTATGGTTCACACAATCAAAAGCTTTGGATAAATCAAGAAAAATTGCGGCTGCCTTCTCACCTGAATCTATTATATCTATTAGTCTTTCTACAAGGGATACTATTGCAGTCTTAGTAGATTTCCCTTTCTGGAACCCATGCTGTTCATCACATATAAAATTAATTTCTTCCAGGTGCATCAATAACCTATTTAAAACTACTCTTTCAAAAATTTTACTTATTACATTTAGAATACTAATGGGTCTATAATTTTCAACTCTTTCAGAATCACCAGTCTAGCCAGGGGGCTCCGCCCCCTGGACCCACGACTGGATCGTCCAAGAATGAGATCAGCAGGCTCGCTTCGCTCGCCTGCACTTTTCATTTGAGCATTTTTATCATATGTTAGGACGATCCAGTCGGGGGTCCAGAATAAACGGATATGGCGAGCGAAGTGAGCCTGACGGCTAGTAATATAATATTCCCAGGAATAGCTCTGATTGAAGTAGCAGTGCCCAATAAATCTTATAAATGCATTTCAATCTTCAACTTGGTGCCAACCTAACAAAGTCAACTCAACTTAATGCCAACGTGACAAAATTATTAATTTAGTTACCAGTTAACAACTGTTTCGAAGAGGTACTCTCTCTAGATTATAGTTCTATATTAACATATGGTATGGCCTTTTTTCAATTATAATTAAGAGAATAAGAAGAATATACATGCTAAAAGACGAACTTTAAACCCTTAAGAACCACCCTTAGAGTTAAAATATTGCCAAAAAATTTCTTAGTGCGCCTCTAAAGGGCCAACTGAACATACCTACCAAATTTGAACGTTTTTGGTCCGGTAGATTTTTAGTTCTGCGAGTGAGTGAGTGAGTGAGTGAGTGAGTGAGTCAGTCAGTCAGTCAGTGAGTGAGTGCAATTTCGTTATTATATACTGTATATAGAAGAAGAAGAAGATGAAAATAACATTTCAAGACTGCCTATATTATTTGTGTGAATTTGATTATGAACATGACCTTATATTATTTCAAATTGGGGATAGAAACAATTTTGGGCAAATGCATGTTGGTTCATCACCAATTTTGTAACTATAGTGAGATCTCAAACAAAGGTCTCAATTTTGTAAAGACACTAATCAAAACCATATTGGATAAGCCGAAACATGCTATTCAGAGATATTGAACAAAATCAACTATGTGAGTGAGTTTACGAGTCAACTGCTTACAGATTACAAAAATAGTTCTCATCTTTATATATAAAAGCGAAATGGCACTCACTGACTGACTGACTGACTGACTGACTCACTCACTCACTCGCAGAACTAAAAATCTACCGGACCAAAAACTTTCAAATTTGGTAGGTATGTTCAGTTGGCCCTTTAGAGGCGCAATAAGAACGGATTTGGGAAAATTTCAACTCTAATGGTGGTTTTTAAGGGTTTAAAGTTCGTCTTTTAGCATGTATATTCTTCTTATTCCAATCTCTTAATTATAATAAATTGAAATGTCCATACCATATGATAATATAGAACTATAATCTAGAGAGAGTACCTCTTCGAAACAGTTGTTAACTGGTAACTAAATTAATAATTTTGTCAGGTTGGCATTGAGTTGAGTTGACTTTGTTAGGTTGGCACCAAGTTGAAGATTGAAATGCATTTATCGCGGAAAAATTGATTGGGCACTGCTACTTCAATCAGAGCTATTCCTGGGAATATTATATTACTAGCCGTCAGGCTCGCTTCGCTTGCCATATCCGTTTAGCCAGACGTTTAGTCTGGACCCCCGACTTAATCGTCCTACAAATGAAAAATGCAGGCGAGCGAAGTGAGCCTGCTGATCTCATTCTTGAACGATCCAGTCGGGGGTCCAGGGGGCGGAGCCCCCTGGCTAGACGGATATGGCGAGCGAAGCGAGCCTGACGGCTAGTTATTAATATTTACACTAGCAGGTAACCCGTGCTCAGCAAGGGTCTATTTTAAAACTTGACAGAGTGGAATCTTGAAGAGTTTGAAATAGGCCTATAACCATCCTAGGTTAATTAAGAATCTATATGCAAAATTTCAAGTTAATCAGTCCAGTAGTTCAGACGGGATGATGCGTCAAACATAATTGTTCTATCCCGTACGTGTATAAGCCAGTTCATCCTTTTATTATAGTATAGATTACCAATTGACAAAAATTGGGATATTGATCTAAAGTGAGATCCACGTTGTAATAGTAGTGGAGAAAGATAGGAGAACAGCGTTGCCGATTCTCTGCCTTGCCATTGCCTTCTATAGAAGATAGCTGATACCGGTATATCTAATGTAATATTAACTGTTCATTCTTGTTCAAAATAATCAATTATCTTTTATTAGCCAAGAACATATATTTTTAAAAATAATGATTTAATAATACATTTTTGACCGAAGCGAAGCTGAGGTCTTAGTTTCGACTCGATCGGCTTTTGTCTGTTTGTTTGTTTGTACCGCAGTTACAGTCGCAGTTATTGTCCGATTTGGATGAAATTTGGTATACAAGTTCTTTGAAACAAGGCGCAGAAACGTATGTGTAACGATTTTTGATAAGACCTCCGGTTTTAATATAAATTGTGCCGCTCTAAAATGTGCTGTATTGAATAAATTGTATCGTTGGAATGCTATCGATAGAGGACAAGAGCTGTCAGCGTTAAACCTTGAAACGTCTGAGCCGCTCCAAATCATACTGTATTCATTAATTGGAGAAAGCTTCTCACTTGATTGCACCATTTCTTCCCTTTTCAACACGATATTTCCCTGTTTCATAGATGAATAGTTTCTAGACCTACCGAACCGGCCGGAGACATTACAGCTTAGTTAGTTAGCTCTTGTTTTCGTTTTAGTATGAGATCGGAAACCGACTTGTGAGCGTAAACATTCTGCATAGGCATAACAAGCCACCATAACATTGAATCCACTTTTCATGAAAAACATTATTAGCAACCTCCTGTCATTGTCACCAACAAACCCATCTTATTTAGAATCATTTTCCGTCTCACTATCGTCTGTGAGACGATTCATCGTCTAAATTGCCTACTGCATATTCCATTTTTCTATCAGTTGACCGATTTCTTATAATAATTGATTGTTAGAAAAGTTGTAATATTGTAAATATGAGGACGATATGAAGGTACCTCCTTGAGAGACATTTATAAGTCCGGTGTCCCTGGGAACAATGTCTCCAGCACTTTCAATGGAGAAAATAATAGATGACATGGATAAATCTTCACAATATACTGCACTTTCTTAATGGCCCTTCTCATTAGTTTGAAAGTTGTTGGCTCTTCATGAGCGAGGTCTACTGTTCGCAGAACTACTAGTTATAATTTCCAATAAATGCCTTGTTTATTAATTACATTTCTACATTGTTAAAAACAATCTGGCAGCGTTGCTAAGCTAGAGAAGGATAGCGCTGTCTGCTTTGTCGATTGATAGACAATGATAGCAACACCAATGTTAATTAAATATTGCCATTATAACGTGGACCTCACTAATGGAGACAATATCTACTATCCACTGTAATAGATAATTAGATTTTGATTAGATTTAATAGAAATTGAAACTGATTACCTCAGAGTTTTAAAGACTTATGTTGAGTTTTTGCCTCAGAACGCATATGTGATCATTCAGTGATATCACAACCAATTTCCAATCATTGTAAAGAGCGAATCAGTTGCATTAAACAATAGTTTCACAATGATTATAGTGAAATAATTGCGAAGCATTTGCTGTTGATAGCTTGTTGACATATTTGTTGACAAAACTCAAATCAACAAATAAAAATTACACAAACTCTACAATATTTAATAATGTTGCCTTTAGGGATATCAACTAAGATTGAAAATAACCAAATCTATGTCGATTTAAAAGGCTGCTGTTTGCTCAATTCAATAAATGATAACTGATGATCAACCACTATCAGACCTTTTACTAAGTCATCACAGGCAATTGGTGATTTTCAATAACTCAATCATTAAATTAATTAATGGTTAATTTCAAATATAATCAATTGGTGATTTTCATTAAGATTTTCAATTACTCTCATATTTAAATTTTTGTTCAAGTGCTGTCCTCAGCAAAATATGAAAAATTTTGAAATAAATGATGACAGTTTTAGTTTTACCTCGTTGGCTGTATTGTGAGTACCGATGACGCGTATGAAGACGACGGGCCGCCTGTCGAAGCGAATCGTCTGCCAGGACTTGCAGTTGTCGTTGGTCTTGTCACACACCAACTCCCAGTCGGCCATGTTCACTGATGTCTCCACGTAGTAGTTGTAGCTCCGGTCGTCACAGTCCCACAATAGCAGTCTACAAAACAACACATCAGTGAATAAATAATCAGTTCACAATTATAAAGTACAGGGTTGTGCAGAGGAAACGCATGTTTTTTGAACAGCCAGTGAATTGTGCAGAGGAAACGCATGTTTTTTGAACAGCCAGTGAATTGTGCAGAGGAAACGCATGTTTTTTGAACAGCCAGTGAATTGTGCAGAGGAAACGCATGTTTTTTGAACAGCCAGTGAATTGTGCAGAGGAAACGCATGTTTTTCGAACAGCCAGTACTCGTCAACGGGAGAGGGTATTGCCCTGGAACGAATGTTGGCAGACGACTCATACTATGCCATTTCAGTTGCTATGAGCGTTGGAACGTACAACATCGTGTGTTCGCTGTTCAGAAACAATGAATCTGTAGTCACAGTTCAACGCTTTTCTATCAATATTTTAGAGTTGGGCGTCGAGGTGCAATGCCCGATCGAAATACTGTACTCCGATGGGCTGCAGCGTTTAGGAGTACTAGTTCTGTGATGAAAAAGAAACCACCTGGTCTTTCCCGTTCAGTTCGTACTCCTGAAAATGTAGACCGAGCCAGTGTCGACGAGTGGATCGTCTAGGACTAGTAACAACTGACGTTCTGACTCGGTCTACACTTTCCGGGGAACGAGGAAGACCAGGTAGTTTATTTTTCATCACAGAACTAGTACTCCTAAACGCTGCAACCCATTGGAGTACAGTATTTCGATCGGGCATTGCACCTCGACCCTCAACTCTAAAATATTGACGAAAAAGCGATGTACTGTGACTACAGATTAAGTGTACTTAAGCCCATATTCCAATACACAAAAAATCTGGTGTGGCGCACTCACACAACTTTCCTTGCCGTTATGAAAATTGATCACCTGACGCTAGTGTTCCCGCGCATCTCAAGTCTACTATTCAAAGATTTGAGCCAGCTGGTGACAGGGCAATAACGCTGGAGACACACACATGAGGTCTGCTATCTCTTCATAGTGAATGATTTAATAGAATCAACAATAATTTGCAATTGAAAAATCACATTTTCTCGAATTTAAAGCTTATTTTCAATTTTAGGTGAAAATGTTACTGAACATTAATTGTAGAGATTTTCATGCTCAATTTACTCCACTTGATTTTTTTTGTTTCAATTGTATCTGAAGCCTGATAATTAGGAATCTATCTGCATTGATGGAGCGGAGCTCCTGAAATTTTTACAGATATGAGACTTGTGGCAGTTGATAGAGCTTATCGATGGCTATTTTAAGTATGAATTTGATCAAAATCGTTGGAGCCGTTTCCGAGAAAATCACGAAAAACCCTGTTTTTGACAACATTTTCGCCATTTTAGACGCCATCTTGAATTGCATTTGATCGAAATTGTTCGTGTCGGATCCTTATAGTGAAAGGACCTTAAGTTGCAAATTTCAAGTCATTCCGTTAATTGGGAGATGAGATATCGTGTACACAGACGCACATACACTCATACACACACACACATACAGACCAACACCCAAAAATCATGTTTTTGGACTCAGGGGACCTTGAAACGTATAGAAAACTTGAAATTAGGGTACCTTAATTTTTTTTGGAAAGCAATACTTTCCTTACCTATGGTAATAGGGCAAGGAAAGTAAAAAATGGCCAATTTCTATATTCAGGAGGAGAAGGAGGAGGAGGAAGAGGAGGAGGAGAAGAAGAATAAGAAGAAGAAGCATGATGTTTAATTGTCATTTTTTCAACACTTAGGTACCCATCTTTCTTGTCAACAGTTACCTTATGGAGTCGATCATGTAGGGTTGACCCAACTGCACCAGTATGGAGCCGCTGCCCAGCTGATGACACGTATAGCCAGAGTCCCAGTCATAGTTGCTTGTGTTGCCATCCAAGAGGGCATTCCTACTTCGACTCACCCCCTCCACCACGGTCGCACTGAACGGATACGTCGCCACGTTCTGCCTCGGAACTGCAAACCAAAACAAAACAACAAACGATAGTTGATAGAAATAGAGGAAATAAAATGTAAAGAAATGTTGTACTGTATGTTGCTCTGTCTTGGAACTGTAAACAAAACAACAATTAACCCATCAAATATACGATAATATCATTAAGTTAATAGAAATCAGATCAATAGAATTGATAGAAATACATTTGGAATAGAGGAAATAAAATGTAAAGAAATGTTGTACTGTATGTTGCTCTTTCTTGGAACTGTGAACAAAACAACAATTTTCCCATCAAATATACGATACTATCATTAAGTTAATAGAAATCAGATCAATAGAATTGATAGAAATAGATTGAGAATAGAGGAAATAAAATGTAAAGAAATGTAGAAATGTTGCATGTTGCACTGTATGTTGCTCTGTCTTGGAACTGAGAACAAAACAACAATTAACCCATCAAATATACGATAATATCATTAAGTTAATAGAAATCAGATCAATAGAATTGATAGAAATAAATTTAGAATAGAGGAAATAAAATGTAAAGAAATGTAGAAATGTTGCATGTTGCACTGTATGTTGCTCTGTTTTGGAACTGAGAACAAAACAACAATTAACCCATCAAATATACGATAATATCATTAAGCTAATAGGAACTAGTAAATATATTAAGGTTCACGTTATAATGGCAAAATCTGATTAACTTTGGTGTTGTTATCCTTTTCCATCATTCGACAAAGCAAATAGCGCTTTCCTTTTCTAGCTCCACAGTGCTGCGTAAAAGAAAAAAAGATGGTACTAGTTGACCGATTAAAGTGAGGTCTAAGATTCAAGTTGACGGTTTAGCAATTCTCTTAATGTTTGAATGTTTAAATGTTGCGCATTTAAGGCGAAACGCGGTAATAGATTTTCATGAAATTTGACAGGTATGTTCCTTTTTTAATTGCGCGTCGACGTATATACAAGGTTTTTGGAAATTTTGCATTTCAAGGATAATATAAAAGGAAAAAGGAGCCTCCTTCTTACGTCAATATTAGAGTAAAAATCAGACTGTAGAATTATTAATCATAAATTAGCTGACAAGTGATTACAGAGATGTGTGGAGAAGCCAGCAGTCTATTGCTGTATTTCCATAAGGTCTATAGTTTCAATCAGGTACTTGTGAATGAGAATACTGCGTGAGGTCCACTGTTCACAGAATTACTGGTAATTCTATGTAATTGAATGAACAGGAGATAAAACTTCAAGAACTATTGCAGTGAACCTGAACGGGTATATTGCAACGTTCTGCCCCGTAACTGGAAACAAAACAACAATAAATAATCAAGGATATAATTGATAGAAATAGATTAAGAATAGAGGAGATGGAGGATTATGATAGAAGAGTGATCCGTGGTCTAGTGGATAGAGTGCTTACGTAGCAGCAGCCCAGAGATCCCCGGTTCAAACCTGTTTATTACCAAAAGTTTTCGACAAGGTCACTCCCGTGTTATCGGATGGGAACGTTAAACTGTCGGTCCCGGCTGACGTATGACAGTCGTAAGGCCCATTGACGGCTTGATATATATTCAGGCGAGGTGAAACTTCAGTCAAGTGAAACTCTCTACCACAGGAGATTCCACATAGAGGAGACTCTCCACCAAGCCATACAAATATTATTATTATTATTAAGATAATAAATATCGGGGCACCGATAAACAGAACACAATTCTCTAAAATTATCGTGTTTATAATACACAGCTGGCTATACGTCATCTTATGAATTTCGGTGATGCGATATTTTGATTTTTCACATACTCACTTTTTCACTATCCACAGCTGTTTCAGCCAGGATGAATTATCCTTTTAATGTCGTTCAGCGAGTTTTCCCAAGGATGAGACCTAGTGCAATCGAATCTTCATATCATAAACCTTCTATGTTCCAAATTTCGTGAAAATCGTAAGAGTCGTTTTCGAGATCCGTTAAACATAAATAACCAGATATAAAAAAGCCAGATATAAAAATAACCAGATATATAAATACAGAGATTGCTCGCTTAATATAATAGGATAGAAGAGAGAGAAGAAGGAAAATAGCATCAACAACAATATATATGATGATGAAGGTAATTATGATGGAGGATTCAAGTACAATCATAGAGAAAAAATAGCATAAAAAGATATCCCATGGTATAGGTAGTTTATGTTCCGAATTCCAAGCAGAGTTTTTGTTAACTCAAGCCGATTACTATTGACTACTGTCGATTATTACCATAGCCACCTCTAATACTAGGCCCCGGCCTACGATATTGCAACGTCGCAGTGTAGGCCTAGTGTAGACCAATACATGATTGGTGAAAAAGATCAGCTTGTATTTTTAAAAATCTTTTTCACCAATCATGTATTAGATTCTAGGCCTACACTGCGACGTTACAATATCGTAGGCCGGGGCCTTGTATTAGAGGTGGCTATGTTATTACTGTTTTGTTGGGGGTGAGAGTGTAAGAGCGGCACAGTATGAGAGTCTACCAGGTTCACGAAAAATAACTACTAGGACTATCGGCTTGAGTTAACATTCAAACTTTGAATATAAACGCCATGAAATATCTTCTTGTGCAACTTTTTCTCTATGGTAGAATATACTTAGTCCAGACTAACCTATGAGTCCCTTGTCGATTTGGAACTGCGCGGCCGTCCACATGATCTCGAAGGAGACGACGTGAAACACCTTGTTGACAGTGTTGTTGGTGCCGACCAGCCGCACGTAGCGCACCACCACCGGCTCAAAGTACAGCAGTTGCCACGAGCGACAGTAGTACAGGCTGTGGTCCACCACACGCGTCCACTCCTTCTGGTCCATCGACGTTTCTATGTAGTACGAGTACGACCTGACAACATACAAATAGGTTAAATGAGTTATCACGTTTGTTTTTAGGACTACTTGAATTATTTAATAGCATCTTACGTCACAAGGACGGGAAGGGGCCTTTTGCAAGCGAGAATGATGTTTCTAGTCGAGGCGTTAGCCGAGACTAGAATTTCATTCGAGCACTGCAAGAGACATTCACGTCCAAGTAACGTACACTATTTTTTGTCAAGATAATCTAAAGAAGAATAATTGAGAAATAGAAAACATTACCTGCTTGTGCTGAAGTTACTACATGCATTCTATAAACATAACCTAGTTCATAAATTTCGAATCAGGAATTTTATGGAAGTTGACAAAACTTCCACCTGGAGCCCTGAAGATTGTTTTTTTGTATAGTGAGGTCCACGTTATAATGGCAGTGGATAAAGATAGGAGAATAGCGATGCCGATTCTCTGCATTAATTAATAATATTTTTACACTGACAAAAACATAATTGGCATCGTTGTGGTCCTAGAAAAGGATAGTACCACCGGCTTTGTCGAATGATAGACAAGGATAGCAAAACCAAAGTTGAACAAATACTGTCATTATAAAGTGGACCTCACTATAGCAGGTTTGTTGTTCCAATTTCGAAACTAGGAGACATACTCGACTGTAAAGAAAACATATGGTTTCATTACAGTAGAGTAATGCTGTAATGAGAATCATATGTTTATTTGTGCTGCAAACAGCTGTTTACCGGATTGATTTCATGCATGGAAAACAGTTGAGTTTGAATGACTAGGTATGACAAAAACACAATAAAAGCTATCAAGTACAGTTTATTCTATCACAACATAACTATAGTGAGGTCCACGTTATAATGGAAGTGTTTGATTGGCAATGGTATTGCTATCCTTGTCTATCATTCAACGAAGCGGATAGCGCTATCTCTTTCTCGCTATGCTGTTACCAGATCGTCTTCTAATAATGTAGAATTAATAATTAATTAACAAAATATTTCATCTCAACTATAAAAATTCATTATGGAATTATTGGGAAATATAATTTCTTGCTTAACAAAATATAATTGATTATTTAAACGAGAATGAACCGTTAATATTACATCAATAAACCTGTATCAGCTACCGTCTATAGAAGGCATTGACAAGACGGAGGATCGGCAACGTTTTCTCCTATCTTTCTCCACTGCCATTATAACGTAGGCTTGACTATAGTGTTGATTTTTCCTTGTAGGCTATAGTAATATTGAATATCTATATAAATAAAAATAGAGCCTAAAATTTTGACATTCAATAACTTTTATATGTGTGCACCGAATTTGATTATTTTTTTAGTTGTGTTCGTTATGTTCAGGACCAGGTTTATGGCCTATCAAATTAATAATCCGACTTCAGGACTCTTACCTACGGATCTTCAAAGCTTACATGTAATCCATATGGGAGAAGATTTGTAAGCTGGCCACACACAGAAATAAAAATCAGCTGTTATAATCATTCCGTCATACAACAGCCGTCGGTAGATAGTGAACAAGAGTGTTTGTTGCTCCATAACCGCCCTTGTATTTTATACTAAACGCCCCGACTTGAAACAAAATGACTGTTCTGTGTGTAACCATCAAGCAGTGCGGCCTCAGGTTAAAGACTTACATGCTCAAAAGACATTGCTTTGTTTCGAATAATTGTGCTGTCTTCAATGTTCAGAATTCATTGATTTTTGGTAAATTATTTATTTTGCAGTTGGAAAATTATCTATATAAATAAAATATCGCATCGCGCCTCCTCAGGTGGATGTGCATCCAGCTAAAGTTTGTCATGAGATGCATTAAACTATTTGGCGGTACGAAGTTCGCCGGGCCAGCTAGTTGTAAATAAAAGTGAACTAATGTGAATAATAAGACGATAAGTGAACTAAAAGATTGTAGGCTTATTTCATTTTTCTGAGATAATGAACTTTTTGAGTTGAATTGTTGAGATGATACCTGAGATCACGGTCCCATAGCAGCATCCTGACATGGTTGACAATGGCCTGTTTGCCTAGCTTGACCAGAATACCACTCTCCGCCTGACCCTGGCCTGGGTCCACAATGGTGTGTCGTGTGTAGCCCCTCTCCATGTCGTAGTTCACCGAGTCGCCGTTCAGCAGCGCTGACCGCATCTCACCCGACAACACCTGCGTGCCGAACTTCGGGTGCGCCATGTTCTCCTCGGGCACTGGCGCCAAATTCAAAATTCACACATTAATTCACCATTTCTGATAAAGTATTTTAATAGGGCTACTTAAATTATTATAGAAATTACTGGTACCCTTTTTATACTGTTCTATATAAACACAACTAGAGTGAGGTCCATGTCATCGGAGGTTGAAAAAATGACCCTCGTAATAGCTTTGATATATTGATACAGTACTTCATTATATTTCTCAATAGCCAACAATAAGGACCGGTTTCCGAGCTCGGGATTTAGCTAAGTTCTGGACTTTGAACAGCTGGAGTCAGAAAATTATCTTTCCAAAACGGGGCGTAGTCGCAGTTTTTATAACAGTAGTCGCAGTTTTTATTTCCTCATTTCTATAATTGGAAACGTTTTACCTTGACGAAATTAAACATTTTTAAATAATTCAAAATAGCTGAAACTTTACACTATTTTCTCTTTATTTCATTTTGTGTTTAATTTTCTAGTTTTTTGAAATTTAATTCAAACGTGACTATGACAATGACTGCGACTACGCCCCGTTTCGGAAAGCCAATTTTCTAACTCCAGCTGTTCAAAGTCTAGAACTTAGCCAAATCCCGAGCTCGGAAACCGTTCCTTAAACTTCATGAACAATGAAAAATATGAATGTCTACTGGCAAATCTAGAGTCTATAGTGAGGTCCACGTTATAATGGCAGTATTTGATTAGCATTGGTATTGCTATCCTTGTCTATCATTCAACAAAGCGGATGGCGCTATCTCTTTCTGGCTTTGCTCTGTTGCCAGATCGGCTTTTAACAATGTAGTGTTAATAATTAATTTACAAAATATTTCATCTTAATGATATAAATGAAATTATTGAAAAATATGATTTCTTGCTTAATAAAATATCATTGATTATTTTAAACGAGAATGAACAGTTAACATTACTTTGATTGTATGGTATGAGATGTTGTGGTATTCCTCCATAATTGAAAGAATAAGACGTTGATGTTGGCAATACAACTTTAATTTATTCGAAATAAGTTCATCTTAAGTTGCATACAGATATACGCGCCGCGAACATGAGCAATTCACTTTTAATCAGCTGACTTTATCTGTATTTTTACAGAAACGGTAGGCTAAGATACAGATATAAATAGCTTGGCATCAGCTGATTAAAAGTAAATTGCTCATGTTCACGGAGCGTAAATCTGTACGTACCTTTACAGAACCAGGTTTCATGGTAACACCTACCACAAATAATGGAATTTCTGAGAGGAACATCTGGTTCAATCAACAGTGCCTAACACATAACCTAAAATTGGATTTCCTGTTCCTTCAACAATAACAGACACATCAGTTCAGCTGAAGATGTGGTAGGTGTTACCATGAAACCTGGTTCTGTAGGATGAATTAATTTCCGAATAAATTAAAGTGGTATTGACAACAGCAAAGTCTTATTCTTTCAAAATTAACATTACATCAATAAACCTGTATCAGCTACCGTCTATAGAAGGCATTGAAAAGACAGATGATCGGCAACGTTGTTCTACTATCTTTCTTCATTGCCATTATAACGTGGACCTCACTATAGTTTCAAACACTCATGCCATTTTCAAGTGTCAAAATGAATTATCAGTTTTCAGTAAACAAATAACTTAACTAAGCAAAGATAAAACATTTATTTACTGAAAAATAATAATTCATTTCGTTACTTGAGAATAGCATGAGTGCTTGAAACAAGTCGTGTTTATATGAAAAAGTAGGAAGAGGGTACTAGTAACTTCTAGAATAGCCTAATTCAAGAAATTTATCAATTTGTTATTTCTCTTGATTTTGTGATAAATGATCTATATTACTGTAAGACTATGTTTCATGCATATCCTTTTCGAAACTTAATAGTATTCTGAGTGAATAGAATATAGTGAGGTCCACCTTACGATGTCAGTGTAAAAGCATTGTCGATTCTCTGCCTTGCCGCTGCCTTCTATAGAAGACAGCTGATACCGGTATGTAATATTTATTGTTCATTCTGGTATGAATGAGTTTTTATAATTGAGATCAATTCTTTTTATTTCTACTTGTTTGAAAAACGATCTGGAAACTCTTTGTGTAGTTGAGAAGTTGATATTGTGGTAATTATTCATATAAAATGAAAAAAAATAAGAAATTGTCAAAAACCACAGATTCATTGATACTTATAAAGACCGGTTTCGGTTATTACACCATTTTCAATCTCTGATAAACAAAGATAAGATCTCTGATAAGAGTTTATTAGAGATTGACAATGGTGTAATAACCGAAACCGGTTTCATAAGTATCAATGAATCTGTGGTTTTTGACGATTTCTTAGTCTTTTTCATTCGATCTGGAAACTTTGCGGAGATAGGAAAGGATCTCGTTATTTGCTGTGTCAAATGATAAACAAGGATAGCAACACTGATGTCAATCGAATACTGCAATAACGTGCTAACCTCACAAAGCTATAAAAAACATGTTAACCTGTGTTGAAGAGGCAGTCGTGGATTTTCAACTTCTAATAAGTTTGTGAAAAGCAAAAACTAATCAAATTGAAGGAAATGTAGCCTAATTTATTTCATCTTCTTAATCACAACATTATTATACCGGAACAACATTGCTATTCGAATTAAATGGATAATTAGATATAGTCCGGATCATGAAGCTTTGCCTATCGGCGGAGAGCCGCTATACTACAATACTACCCGTTCAAAAACATCGAACATCTGTAGGGAGCTTCCTCCATCTAAGGATCTAGGTACTCTGGAGCGTATGTTTTTTAAAAATCTGGTTTGGCGCACTCACACTACTTTCCTTGCCATTATGAAAATTGTCACCTGACGCTAGTGTTCACGCGCATCTCAAGTCTACTATTCTAAGATCTGAGCCAGCTGGTGACAGGACTATAACGCTGGAGACACACGAGGTCTGCTATCTCTTCTTAGTGAATGATTTAATAGAATCAACAGTTGCCAACAGTTTGCAATTGAATAATAACATTTTTTCGAATTTCGAGCTTATTTCCATTTTTAGGTGAAAATGTTACTAGACATTAATTGTAGAGATTTTCATGCTCAATCTTTTCAACTTGAATTTTTTTTAATTGTATCTGAAGCCTGATAATTGGGAATCTAAAATCAAACTTTGCATAGATGGGGCGAAGCTCCTGAATTTTTACGGATATGGGACTTGTGACAGTTGAAAGAGCTCATCAATGACTATTTTAGGTATGAATTTGATCAAAATCGTTGGAGCCATTTTCGAGAAATCACGAAAACCCCTGTTTTTGACAACATTTTCGCCATTTTAACCGTCATCTTGAATTGCATTTGATTGAAATTGTTCGTTTCGTATACTTATAGTTTAATGACCTTAAGTTCCAAATTTCAAGTCGTTCTGTTGATTGGGAGACGAGATATCGTGTACACAGACACGCACACACACACACACACACACACACACACACACACACACACACACACACACAGAAAATCGTGATAGAAATTTAACAAAATTCATTCTTCTCAGGAATATTACGGAGCTTCTGCAATTTCCCCAGAAATGAGACTCATGTCAGTTGATAGGGCTTATAAATAGCTATCTAGGGTATTAATTTGAAGAAAATCGTTGGAGCCGTTTTCGAGAAAACCGTGAAAAATATGTTCTTTTAGCCATTATCCGCAATTTTTTCCGCCATTTTGAATTGAATTTTATTGAATTTCTTATTGAGTTTAGAATTTCAAGTCAATCGGTTAATTAGGAATGGAGTTATCGTGTTCACAGACAAACACACACACACACACACACACACACACACACACACACACACACACACACACAGAGAGACAGACCAATACCCAAAAACCACTTTTTTGGACTCAGGGGACCTTGAAACGTATAGAAATTTAGAAATTAAGGTACCTTAATTTTTTCGGAAAGCAATACTTTCCTTACCTATGGTAATAGGGCAAGAAAAGTAAAAATAGGTATATCACCCCGCTAACCATAACGGAGGCAAAGGCACGGGACGTGTACTATCATAGCCACCTCTAATACAAGGCCCCGCCTACGATATTGCAACGTCGCAGTGTAGGCCTAGAATCTAATACATGATTGGTGAAAAAGATTTTTAAAAATACCAGCTGATCTTTTTCACCAATCATGTATTAGATTCTAGGCCTACACTGCGACGTTGCAATATCGTAGGCCGGGGCCTTGTATTAGAGGTGGCTTTGGTACTATACCAAAATTGATAAAATACTCACATAGACACCCCCTCCGCCGCACCACACCCCTCGACACAGTGGTCTGAATGGCATCCAAAATGGTGTCCGACTTGACCAGCTGCTGTGGCCTTACAACCGTCAACAGATCGACTATCGATATCAGCGGCAGTCGAACACATTCGAGTATCGAGTCTCGCTGTGCTCCGGCTGCCACGTTGTTGGCGCGTATCCACTCCACCACCGCGCGGAAAATATCGACTTCCGGCGCGAAGAACGAGTCTCGATCTACCAGCTCCTTCAGGCCACTCTGTAATGAATCAATTGAAAATATATTCGACTATCGAGAGAGATAATATATAGCACAAATGTGAGTAGAAGCTAATAGCTTTTATTTATAAATATCAGACTGGTATGTCGTAATTCAACTGTTCAAAAGTGATAATATATCGATATCAGCGGCAGTCAAACAATCTATAATTTCCTTCAGGCCGCTCTGAGAATTGATTCAGAGAGTAAGTATGAATGAAAACTTATAGAAAACAATACTACTAATATAAATCTATTAGACTATAGTGAGATCCATGTTAAAAATTCAGTGGTGATTATATGATATCAGAACTGCCAATTCTCTGTTACCAACGCCTCATGTAGTAGATATCTATGATTCTAGTTATTCTAGGATTATTAGGATATCTAGTTATTCCAGTATAAGTGATGTAATAATAATTAATTGTTGATTCTTTTCAATAAAAATATTGGGAAAGGAACAGTTTTGGGCTTCAAGCCTGCTGTTCCTTTCCCAATCATTCATAGTTGAGAATGTTATTGTATCTATCAATGTATAAATAAATAAATAATAATTAACTCTATCTCAATAAATTTCATTTTCCAAGAAGATACATTCTCGCATGATTAGATGATACATGATCATAATTGAGATTAAATATTTAGGTAGTTCATTGTATTTCTTCAAAGTCAACAAACTATATAGCAACAGTACGGAGGCAGAGAAGGATAGAGCTATCTGATTTGTCTAATGACAGTCAAGGATAGTAAACCAATATTTATCCGATGATGATGACTTGATAACGTGAATCTCACTATACCAACTCATTCAGTGAATCAATTTAGGGAATATTTATGGATGAATACTATTATAAAAAATGAATACTTTTGAAATAGAAATCTATTCAACGAGAATATTTATGAATGAATACTCTTATAAGAATGACTTCTTTTGAAATAGAAATCTTCATTGATTCATACAATAAGTACATCATCAAAATGATAGGGAAAGAAAAAATAAGGTAACCTTACTAAATGCTATTCCTCTCCCAAATATAGATAAGGTTACAAATAGTCCGAAATAGGTTGAGTCTTGTAGAGTTGTTCACTTCACAAAATTTTCAGTCCTCAATTATTTTCACAAAGTAATAATTTTTAAATTTAGATGCTTCAAAACCAAACTTAGAAGAAATATTTCACATTATTATCACTATAGGAAATATTCACATATAAAAGAAAATATTTATGAATGAACACTCATGAAAATCATGTTTTTGGACTCAGGGGACCTTGAAACGTATAGAAATTGGGGTACCTTAATTTTTTTTGGAAAGCAATACTTTCCTTACCTATGGTAATAGGGCAAGGAAAGTAGAAATCAATAATTTTAAAATAGAAATCTATATTCAACGAAATAACTACTACTTATAGAACTACTATCTGTCTCAGCTAGCCTTTGTGATCATACAATGACTCCACAATCAATTTCCATCCACTCAAATGAAACAAACCAGCTGCATTAGACAACAATCAGGTTCCAAAAGTAAACCAAATCGTCTAGCATTTATTGTCAAGAACTTGTGAAGATTCATAGACAAAACTCAAGTCTACAAATTGATTGACACAAACTCTTCAGTATGAAATATTTCTTGTGTTGCCTTATAAAAACGAACAAAAATCCAGTGAAATAAATTTCTGTTGATTTGATAGGCTACTGATTGCTTCATTGAATGATGGATCACTGAAGTGTCATCATTATCAGACCTTTTACTAATTCATCATAGACAGATTTTACAACAGTTTAAACTAATAAATTATTGAAAATGGTGAAATTGTGGAATTCAACTCATCAAGTTTTACAAGTAAAACTCTTAATATTGATTTACAGTATGTTTCATATTGTATGGTTCTTAAACATTAATATTCTCGAAAAACAACCAACAGTATTATTTATAGTACTGTATCGTTCTTGTATTCTTATTTTATTGAGCTCAAGCTATGATCTGATGTTTATACTTGATGTAGTAAGTATTATTTATTTACTGATGAAGTATTTTTCTTGTTGCAGATTAATTTTTCTATTTTAATTTATATTATCTCTGAATCCCATAATACGCCTAATAAAAGAGACATATACGGTTTCTTGATTGGATAAAATATAGCCTTAATAGGATGGTTTCTTGATTGAAGAAAAATTATAGACGTATGCCCTGTTGCAGAGTCGTCACATAAAGTTAAAAACAGGCAGTCAACTCATTTACGAAGCCATAAATTCACTTTCCGTTGCACAGATGTCAAAGTAAACTGTAGCTCCTGTAAAACTAAAAACGTCCAATTAAACACATGATTTCGTTGCACAGTCCGTCAGAAAGAGCTTCTTCATGTCTCCAAAAGCTAAAAACGGTCAATTAAGTTATGGGCCCGAAGTCGTGCTGTTAAATCCAATATATACTCCCGCCAAATACATTTTAGAGGTTGTGAAGACTTTTTTTGAAAGATGTTTACGAAAAACCATCTGTATATAAATAAATATAAGACATAGCATCATTTGGACTCTTAGGGCCGGTTTCCGAGCTCGGGATTTAGCTAAGTCCTAGACTTTAAACAGCTGGAGTCAGAAAATTGGCTTTCCAAAACGGGGCGTAGTCGCAGGTTTTATAACAGTATTCATAGTTTTCATTTTCTCATTTCTATAATTGGAAACGTTTTTTTTTTTGGACGAAATTAGTCATTCCTAAATAATTAAAAATAGCTGAAACTTTACACTATTTTCTCTTTATTTTATTTTGAGTTCAATTTTCTAGTTTTTCGAAATTTAATTCAAACTTGACTATGACAATGACTGCGACTACGCCCCGTTTTGGAAAGCCAATTTTCTTACTCCAGCTGTTTAAAGTCTAGGACTAAATCCCGAGCTCGGAAACCGTCCCTAAAAAATGTTACCTGAATTTGGGAGAGAAATAGTACAAGGTATTCTTAGTTTTTCTCTCCCGATCTGTGCTCCATTGTGAAAAAGAATAAATAAATAAATAATTATAATATTAAAATAAATAATAAATGATTTTTTCTCTCCCTATGCTTTTTCAAGTTGTTTATAACCTCCAAATCACTAAATATGGTGAGAAATCTCGCCAAAAGCCAAGAGTCGCCATATGGTTTATCAATTTTATGTGAGGTCTTTTAGGTCTGTTCACAGTGATGTCGATTGAAACTTTCCCTGATGCCAAGACATTGGTTGGATAGGAGCATCTACAGAAATGCACGGAAGAAAGTGAATAGAGCTGCAGTGTGACTTATGTGTGATGCTAATTCGAGATTCTTGTCAAGGATTTTTGAGCCTCTTTTTCGTGCTTATGGGGGAGACTGTAACCTGGAAACCCCCCCCCCCCTTCACTACACCACTACTGTCCAAACTTCGCCAAGTTATCAAATAAAAAAGTCATTCTATCCTATTCTAAACCATAAAACTATTCTAAACATAAACTACCCAGACTTGTTGTGTCTTTGTAGGGAATATTCACTATGTATATTTTGTCTCTGCTGCTGTATTTACATTTTTTGTGAATAAAGATTGTTTGATTTGAATTTATTTAGCGTCGTCAACTTACCGCAGTGAGCTGATTGAAGGTGGGATGCGCAATGATGTGCGTAGCATGCGAGTCCATGAAGGTGGTGCACACCTTGGTCAGATAGTGCAGGTGGTAGAGCCTGGCTGCGTCGAACACAGCACACACGTCCTGAATGCTCAGCGTCTGACGCAGGTAGTCTGAGATTGCCGCTTCCAGCTCAACGAAGCCGAACTGGTGTGCCAGTCCCAGCATGTCCAGAACTATGTCCTGGGACAGAAACCGCAATGACACTACTTTGTCTGAGAAACCGCAATGACACTACTTTGTCTGAGAAACCGCAATGACACTACTTTGTCTGAGAAACCGCAATGACACTACTTTGTCTCAGAAACTCGAGTATACACTACTTTGTCTCAGAAACCACATTTTCATGTGATACATGATTTCGATACAGAGTTCCAAGAGTAAATAGTAAGAATAATTTGACAGTAGGTTTCATTGAGGTTCCTGTTTGAAATAAGAAATTACTCTGTCGCTCAACATCTTTGTCCCTCATATGAATCCAAAATTCATGATACATAATTTCGATACAAGAAAATTCTCTATTCCGGTAACAGCAAATGAATGGCGAAAACCGCACATTGATATCTCAATCCGTATCAGTTTGTGTAAAAGTTGTAAATTATGTTGTATATTAACCAGCTGAGCCATGTGTCAGCACATGAAGGACTGTCTGTGTGATAGCTCTCAAATAGCCTCAGCCGAATTGCTTGCAATGAATTCTTCAATGGACTAAATGATAAATCTCAACAAATTTTCTTCTTATGCACTTTCAATGTTATTTTATATCCTGAAAGAGGACGAAGGAGTGAGTAAATTTTGTTGTCCAACAAACTTGACCTGTGAAAAGGTTCAAAGAATACGTGTTCAAAATTTGAAGCTGATTGATCAATTCTTCCTCAAGTTATTGTAGAGATACAAACAGACGGGACAACCAATTTGGGCTTGAGTTAGTCAAAAGTGAGAAATCGCAAGTGCTCTTTCAATATTATTATTATTATAGCCTTATTATATCCTCGTAAACTTATTTTAGATTACCTTGACAGACGTCAGAGACAGATGACCAGTGTAAATATATTTCAACAGAGCCTTGAATGCTTCAATACTCGTGTCCTTCAGTTCGATTTCCGCTTGATGAGATTCCTTCATGCCTCCATATAGAAGAGCGCTGGAAAAAATGATTAATCATAAGTAATTGAAAATACAAAAACCAACATTTGAATCTGAAATTCCAATAATAGCATACTGGCAGTATTACTTCTATTTACTTTGCATTTGTAAATTATAAATTGTCACTAGTAGTTCTGTGAACAGTAGACCTCACGCAGTATTTTCATCCATAAGTACCTGATTGAAACTATAGACCTTAAGGAAATACAGCAATAGACTGGCTTCTCCACACATCTGTGTAATCACGTGTCAGCTGATTTATGATGAATAATTTTATAGTATGCTTTTTACTCTAATATTGGCGTATGAAGGAGGCTCCTTTTTCCTTTTATATTATCCTTGAAATGCAAAATTTCCAAAAACCTTGTATATACGTCGACGCGCAATTAAAAAAGGAACATACTGTCAAATTTCATGAAAATCTATTACCGCTTTTCGCCGTAAATGCGCAACTTATAAACATTTAGAGAAATGCCATTGAATTTTAGACCTCACTTCGCTCGGTCAATAATATGCTATTGACCGTTTTTACACTTACTGATTGTTGATTGACACTCAGAACTGTCCTCTGATTGACCAACAGCTGATTCTTAGCCTATAAAGAGAAAATTCCGTACAAACAAAATGATGGCTGCTTTTACACTTACCGATTGTGGGCCGACACTCAAAATTGCCCTCTGATTGACCAACAGCTGATTCTCAGCCTATTGGAAGACAATTATGAGGGTCGGTGCACAATCGATAAGTATGAAAGCGGACATTGGTTTAATCCATCGGAGTATTTTGCTTGTTAACAGGATACATTGTCTCTTATAGGGAACACTGTACAAGATGAATTCCGTACAGAGTTACCCATAAGAGGGATGCGTTCTGTAACGAGAAACGAAGCTCCAACACGTACATTCCAGGTTATCTGCTACTTTTAATAAACCAGATATAGGCCCGGTTGCACACAAGCCGGTTAAATTTAAAACGTGATTAAATTTACAAAAACCAATCAGAAAAGGAGTTTTTGAAAAGACAGCTTCTCTGATTGGTTCTCGTAGAATTAATGACGGTTAAGATTTAACCGGCTTTTGTGCAATCGGCACATGCACTTTTAATAATGCTGATATAAGTAGTGATTGGAACACGCACTTTCTCGACCTCTTTGTTATCATTGTTAAAAATAATATCTTCCTTCTAGATGAATATGCTACATGAACATGAAGCATAAGAAAATTCTTGAGGTGAATTACCGTATTACTCTACAGTGAGAGCTTAAGGCTGAGCGTACACCGGTTAGTCAAGACAAGACTGGACACGTTTAGTCACAATACTTCACATAGTTGCTTATGAAGACATGTCTAATTGCAATGACTAATCAGTGTGAGTTGCGTCATAAGCAACAATGTGAAGTATTGTGACTAAACTTGTCTGATCATGTCTTGTCTTGTCTTGACTAACTGGTGTGCGCCTAGCCTAAGGCTGGTCACACACCGATTAGTGAAGACAAGACTAGTCACGTTTAGTCACAATACTTCACATAGTTGCTTATGAAGCAACACACACCGTTTAGTCATTGCAATTCGACATGTCTTCATAACCAACTATGTGAACTTATTTATCTCTTTTCTGTATAGGGCTACTTTTTATAAAAATAGAAAGAAAAATGAAAATCTCATAAAGGGTACTGAGATTTTCATTTTTCTTTCTATAACTATGTGTATTGTGACTAAACGTGTCTTGTCTTTTCTTGACTAACTGGTGTGTGCCTAGCCTTAGCCTTTCATAGGGTAAAAAATAGTGGAGCTATGCTTGAAACTGATATTTTATGTTTTGAAGACGAGGGTCTGAGACAGCTAATTTTTAGTTCCCGAAAAACATTTTAAGGCTGATGTTGGCTGATCAAAACCAAATGATTGCATGAACGAATAGTGAGGTGACAAAGGTTGAGTGTATCAGAGAAGGTAGCTGAAAGAGTTGAAAAAATTATTTAAATATCTAAATGTTGCCTCCGCTTCATTCTACCTTCCACCCTTCCTTCGACGCTCCAATATGTTTTGAAACGTTTGAATACACGCATTATTTTTAACACTCTTAGGCCCCGTTGCACAAAAGCCGGTTACATTTTATTCGTGATTAATTTTACGAGCACCAATCAAAGAAGGAGTTTTTGAAAAGACTGATTCTCTGATAGGTTCTCGTGTGATTGAAATTCGTGTCACATGCTGTGCGAGCTCTGCTCGAGTATACAGCTTTATGTGACAAAAATTAAACTAAACTAAACTAACTATTGATCATAATTAAAACTTGACCAGCTTTTGTGCAACCGAGCCGTGGATTCATTCTCTGTTACACGCTACCTTCATCACTCAACTATGTTTTAATTCTTACAAATTAATAACATCATCAAAACTCCCAATTGAACCATTGCTGAGAGTTTGTAGTGAACCTCACTATATGGCCTGATAAAATGTTGTTTTTTTTTCAAGCTGTAACTTACCGAAAATATTCGCTTCTAGCTGCCAGTATGACTTTATGTGCATGAAACCTGGTATCATCAACTTTAAGTACAATATCGCTGTAAGCATCGTTGAGGTACAGAGCACCTATGTGCTCTGACAGAAAATTCATGTGCTCAATCTCTCCGTTGGGAGTGGTAGCTCCCATGTGATGGTTACTGCTCATTTTGAGATCTGAAAAACAAAATTAGGTAGACTTAAAAAAAAAATCAAATCAATCTGTTGTTTTGAAATTTAAGCTACAGTTCTCCGTCTATCAATACTGGAGAATTATGGTGCACATTGGGTAACGCTAAATGGACTAGCAAATGATGGCGGTCAGACAAACTTTTGTTTGTTCTCCTGACCGAAAAATACACAAAATCTCAAAGAATTTGAAAATATACAGTGTATATCTAAACATTTGGACTAATTTTATCAAAATTAGGGAGAGAAACAGTTTTGGGTTGATTCTCTCCCAACCATTAATTTGATATTGTGATTGTGAAATGTAATATAAATAAATTTAAGACTTATGAGCTATATATTTAATGTGTATCTGCCATTACGCTAAATAAATAAATAATACTGGAGAACTTATTTTAATGTTGAGGTTAGTAGAGCATTAGTAATGTATTGTTATTACATTAATATTTCAAATGCAAATCTAACAGCTAACCTTACTTTTTTGAGAAAAAGCATGAGAAATTATAAAAAATCCTAAGCTGGATTTGTACATGACACTGACAATAAAAATATAATTCCCACGAGTTCTAACTGGACTATTTCCACTCATTCCGGCCAAGTGAGTATGAATAATACCATTAGAATATATGGAATTATATCTCCAATGTTCACTGTCACATTTGTGAGGTAATCCAGCTTTAAGGTTCTGTGATGTGACAATTGAATGGTTATAGGCTTGATCTCATTTAGAGTAAATATGCTCATTTATTAATTAGTTCTAACTATGATATCAAATGCATATTTTCTGAAAATGTATTTTGATTATCTTTAACTGTATTTTAAACGTTTATTAATAATTAATTTATAGTGAATAAGCCGTAATCGTGTCAGACCCAGATGCTCACCAGTAATTATTTATGTGATCTTAGTGATCTAAGCAGTTAAAATACAAACAGTTGAGTTGAATTCTGGATAGTTTTATTTGAGTATGAATTATGAACTTCATGATTTTGAAGTGTAATTTTGATAATTAAAAAATTAAATCATGATAAATAAGAGAAATGAAAGTCAATAACATTAACCTACTAACCTGTCATAACAAGTGAATACCGCCAACTTACCGTAATATTGTTTACGTAAACATCATTCTAGCATACAATTCTATTTGAACCAACTGAGGATGGATTTTATTCTAGAGTCATTAGGAAAGTTGAAAAGAAGTGGAAGATTAAAATTAATTTTTAGTATAAAGAAAATGAGTTACTAACCGAGATGCTAGGAGTCAGCATCAGATCTGATGAACAGGAAGATTCTATCGACGTGAGCACAATAATTTTTATCTAAAATTATTTAATGAATAATACAGAATTTAATTTAAATTACATTGAACAATGCCATAATTTATTAAAATAGGAATTGAACGACAAAATTGGTTTTCAGTTTTTACCAAGCTAACCAGTAACCAGAAACAACAAACATTTTATTTGCGCATCCAATATGGCTTCACTGCCCACATGATTTCACGCTACTATGAAAACGTGAGTTCTTTGTGGAAACGCAATTTAATTGACCTTATCATTGGATAAAATTCTGTCAGAAAAATATTTTAAATCCATTTGACTAAATAATATTGATTGGTCATCCATTTTTGCTAGATATATTGAAAAGTTCACTCCATTACTTTTGTTGGTTTATGATGGCAAAACTTGCTTTACCCGCGAACATTCAAACGGGATACAAATCAGGACCTTTTTAATATTCTTTCATCATCCTACTGACCACTTATGTAAGGGGTATATGGATTCGTCGATGATTTTCCAAGTCAAAAAATCATCAAGTCAATCTTTAAATTTCATAATGTAAAATGAATATTCTTCACCAGAATAAGGACACACTTGCAACAACTCCTCCCTCACCTTATTCTTACCTCATCACCTGTAAGAATTCTACAAGAATTCTCTTAGGATTAATTTTATTCTAAACTCAATTCATATGTAAGATACCTATGCTGGCAATGGATTATTGTAAAGCCGGATTCCAGCACTCACCCCCCTCTCAAACATATTAGTTCGATGAATGTCGTCTCTGAGGTTTTGTCTTTTTCTAGTATTGTATGAGTGGAACAACTCCCCTGCTGTGTTAAACTAGGAATAAGGGAAGATCCAACTTTTCTCTGGTCCAATTAAAGTCTATAAAAAAACCATTGATGATGATACCTAAAAAGCAGTCGTTAGGTCATGTCAGTGGCCCTGAAATTGATCAGTTGCGACCTGAAAACTCTGACCTGAGCTAGCCAAGGTCACTCGATATTATTATTATTAATTTGATGAAACCTCACTCTTGCATTTAAACTAAAGATTGTCATTTCCACATAAATTGTGTGGGATTGTGGGATACTGGAATTCTAATCTTATTGTACATTGTTACACACATGTAGCAGTAATTGATATGTTACGATGCTATGAATGCCTCTACTCTATTATAGAGCATTGTGATAACTCATTCACTTCATAGGATAATAGCATGTGACACGTAGCCTAAGCTATAATAGAATTCCTGATCTCCAATATTAATATGTGACATAGGCTACATAACATTATAATTTCATGTGACACTATTGTGATGAATGAACAAGTGTTGAGAGAGGAACGTGGTGTGAAAAAATGTAAAGAATTTTTCAACCGGCCTAGCATGATAAATTGAATTGTTAGGAATAAAGCGTATGACCACCCACGTATTGGTAGAGCAATTTTCAATATGAGTTGAGACTAGCAAATATGAGAAATTGCCATAATTTCAGAAAGTATAAAATGTAAAAAATGTGAGTGTAAAATGTAAATGTAAGAAAGTATAAAATGTATAAAGAATAAGTTATATAGTTGGCTAATTAAAACCCCTTTTTATTCAGTAGTAAATGAATTTTTAGAATTATTTAGAAATCCTATTCTGTGAAATGGACTAAATAAACAAAATAAGAAAATCTAATCCTTGTTTTTAATAGTTATGATACTTATTATGATATTCTTGTGTATGATGAAGCTAGGTCTGCATGTTATCACTAAGTTATTCATGTTGACTGTGACTATGATTGACTTGCTGATTTGACGTAGTCTATAACACTGTTATTATGTTGAATGACAATAACATTCTATTATTTATTATTATAATATTATTATGCGATGAGGATTCGGATAAAATCAATCGATTATATTAGATCAATGTAATCAGACATCTGTGTAATTTATAAATAAGAAACTAAGAATAGTGTTCGCTTTTTGAAAAACCGTTACGTGAGAAAATGTGATTGAATAAATGAATAAATAGCCGTTAATTGCTAACATGTTCAATATCACAATAAAAATGTCATATGCAATATTCTATAGATTACTATTCATCCTATATATATTTAAATCATTCCTTCTTATTCTTACTTTGTATAATTCCTGGACGATCCAGTCGGGGGTCCAGGGGGCGGAGCCCCCTGGCTAGACGGATATGGCGAGCGAAGCGAGCCTGACGGCTAGTATATAATATTTGAATCATTCCTTCTCATTCTTACTTTATATAGAATAACATTTTAATAGGCCTACTGTATAGTAGAACAAAATGCTATAGTATCCCATAGGATATTACTATTCTTTCACTTGAGAAAAACCATCTTGTCTGATCCTATCACTCTATACAAAGTTACAGCCGAGATAATAATCTTGCTTGCTCTTCCACACTCTTAACAGTGTATGTGCATCCTCAGTGATTCACGCCAGCTCAGTAAGACTGGCGTCTCAGGTGGAGAAGAGACTCGACTCTAGTCGAGAGCATGTGTTTTCATATGGTGACAGTCGCGGAGACTAGAATCGACTGGTCTGAGTGTCACCATTTGGAAACACATGCTCTCGACTAGAGTCGAGTCTCTTCTCCACCTGAGTCGCGTAAGTGTGAGTTGAGCCTTTTTATCGCCGCTTTCAAATCATCGAAAGTGATTTTTATTTGTGGGGACATTTGAAAGAGCAAGTTTATCGACATGAACCCTGCACTTTAGATGACTTGAAAGCGGCGATACGTACTGAGGTGGTGTTAATTACTGAGGATTCATTGAAACAAGTGTGCAAGAGTTTCCCGGACAGATAAAAGAATAGTATATTACTCTACAAGCACAGAAAGTTATTGTTCACGGTATGAGGATAGTTATCCGAATACCGTTAACACCTTTCTGAGAGAGTCGCGTACGATATTTTTTGCCACACTACAGGTATAGCTGACGCCAAAAAGTTAGGCGGTTTCGTGGGTCTCTTGTGCATTCCAACAGCTGATGTTGTCAAGTAGAGTTGTCATCTAGCTTGGCTTAGGTGATGATTTTTAAATCAAAAGAGACAATAAATAGATGCATTGCATCAGTTGTGAGTAGGATACAACATGTGGTCATGTGACCCACAAAGCTGCCTAACTTTTTGGCATCAGCTATATAAGAATAATAAATTGAATAAGAATGTTTTAGAGGGGGGGAACCTTTGATGTCTCATATCTCAAGAACCAGACGTCGTAGGGTACTCAAAGTAGGGTGGAAATTTCCGATCTCACCCTCCTGAACACAATGCACCATATGGCACAGTTGTCCAAACACATTTTCAAAAATTTTCAAAAAGCGGCCGGAAAGGGTACTCTTTCCGGCCTTAGCCGGAAAGAAACCTGTTCTGACGTCAGACGAGAGTCGTCTGCAAACAATGTCTTTCAGATCTACGTAGGGACTGGAAAACAGCTGCTTTCTGTGCAGTGTGGCGAAAAATTGATAATTGCATCAGTCTGTAGAATAGAAAATTGCCTCAGAGAATAAGGACGTCACCTTCCTGACATAATATTCTCTACATAAAGTACCTAAATGACATTTTATACTCACAACTACTTCACTCAAGTTGGATAAATAGTATCTTGAAAAAATAATATTGTTGAATGAGCATTAGTGAGCTCTCACTTTCGACTTACTGAAGGCGAAAATCGTTGTCCGTCTGTGTGTATGTTCTACAATAACTTTAGCAAGACTTGATCAATCGTCAGCGTCAAAATTTAATTTTGAACACGTATTCTTCGAACCTTTTCACAGGTCAAGTTTGTTGGACAAAAAAATTGACTCACTCCTTCGTCCTTTTTCAGGATATAAGAATAGCATTGAAAGTGCATATAGGAAAAAAATTGTTATGATTCAATCAGCTGAAGAATACATTGTTTGCAATTACTGCAGTTTTTCCATTCATTAATAAAATCAGCTGATGCTATTTGGGATCTAAAGGTGCGTACAGATTTACGCGCCGCGAACATGAGCAATTCACTTTTAATCAGCAGATGCCAAGCTTTTTATATCTATATCTTATACCGTTTCTGTGAAAATACAGATATTATAGTCAGCTGATTAAAAGTAAATTGCTCATGTTCGCGGCGCGTATATCTGCACGCACCTTGACACACGCGCTGACACATGATTCCAGCTGATTAATATTAGATGTTGAAGCGACAGAGTAATTCAGAGTAACAAAAGTAATACAATTGGTGTTGAAATTGAAGTGGACATAACCTACATAATATGGACGATTTGTGACAAATCAGGAAATAGAAGAACTTTTGAGCAATAGCCTGTTTTTTCTCTCCCGACTATTGTATTGTTAGGTCTATCCAATAAATAGATCTAGATCGAATAGAAATTCCAATAGATCCCCAATGAAACCTACTGTCAGATGATTCTTGTAAGAGAAATATTCAACTATAATCAGCTGTAATATTCAGCTGTTTTCATAATTTCCATCAACTCTGTATAATTAAAAGTTGCAGGTTTCAAAGATTACAATACAACAGTTCTTGAGCGAGCTCTTCAACCCAAGGGGTCACTAGTTATTTTATTTCTAAAATGTAAATGTTTCTCGTGGTCACCCAGTACATACAGCCAGGTAAGCTTGGAACGGATTAGCAGCCAAGCAAAACTCAACGTTATGAAATTATCTCACAGTTGGGTTTCTCACAAAACGACCGTGAACGACAAAAATGGATGCATAAGCACCAGACAACAGCTGGTTTTGTTCAGACTTTTGTTGTCGAATTGTTGTCAAACTGTTGTCAACCTTCGGTGAAATATGCAAATGTAGTCGAGCGATTTCCACCAATGCTCACCGGATAATAGCATGTGCTGTATTGGGAAACTCGCGAGCGATTGCTATGCTTTTGTGCAATGATATGTGTCTGATAATTTGTCGTATTTCTGCTTCATTCATAGGAAAATAGGTGAGATATCCAGTATATGTTTGAATGTGTCATTCAGGGTCACCAATACTGTATAATGTACACTTATATTGAGTGATAATTGGGTGACACTTATATTGTTGGGCTTTTGCTGATGCCAATTGCCTGACTAGAAAGAATAGAATAAAAATAAGAATGAGAATAGAAATTCTCTGAGTTCTGGGAAGGAGAAGAAGAAGAGGAGGAGGAAGAGGAAGAAGAAGAAGAAGAAGAAGACAGGATAAGAAGACAGGAGAAGAAGAAGAAGAGAAGAAGAAGAAGAAGAGAAGAAGAAGAAGAAGAAGAAGAAAAGAAGAAGAAGTTCTATCCTCCCTTATAGTGATTGCTAACTGAAATCTTCGGGAAGTTCTGAAACTGCAGTCATTAAATTTTCTTGAATAGGCCTAGTGTTTAAACTAGTAGTTCTGTGATCAGTAGACCTCGCGCTCAGTGAGTTACATTGACCTGTTGTTATGTTTTCTTAAAAATAAATAAATAATTTATCAATTTAAAATGTCTAGAAAAAATCCTAAATAAACATAGAGCTTTCTGTCCTGTATCGTACCGTGACGTGTCGTCCCGGAATGTGAGTGTGAGCGCTGTTATCAGGTCTGGCTGCAACTGTCAACAACGTTGATGGAAAAATACAATTTTAAAGATGTTCGATGTTTTTGAACGGGTAGTATTATAGTCCACTAGACAGCTGATTTATGATGAATAATATTCTATAGTCTGATTTTTACGGTAATATTGGCGTATGAAGGAGGCTCCTTTTTCCTTTTATATTATCCTTGAAATGCAAAATTTCCAAGAAACCTTGTATATACGTCGACGCGCAATTTAAAAAGGAACATGCCTGTCAAATTTCATGAAAATCTATTACCGCGTTTCGCCGTAAATGTGCAACATAAAAACATATAAACATTAAGAGAAATGCCAAACCGTCGACTTGAATCTTAGACCTCACTTCGCTCGGTCAATAATGAGTAGGCCTAGATAAGTATTTGTTTTTTTTTTTCTAAAATTCAGTTTCATTTATTTATTTATTACAGAAAAACTATTACAGACTACAGGCATTAAGCCCAAAACAGTCTTACTACCATTTACAATCGAATAAAGTGTTTCCAAAAAGAAATAGAAATGAGAGATACAGTACATGCAGTTCACAAATACATAAGAAAGTTGATAAGTATGAGGAAAGCATAAGTAAAATTGTAAGTAATCTAAGCATAAATAATAAATACAGAATAAAAACTAATCTAACTTATCCAATAAGTTATAAAAAGAATAGGCCTACAATTGAGCATAGAAACAGGTTAAGGGAAAACATGTGCCACTGTGGGAAGAAAATTTATGAAAGCGGAGAAGAAAAAAGAAAAAGTTTTAACAACAACAAATATTCAAGTATAAAAGTTAAGGGATTTAAACTGTAGGTTCGATCAACTCTATAAAATTAATAAGAATCACGGACATCATATTAATTGAATCAATCCAGAAACTGAATTCAAATTCAATGATGAATAGCCTCAACAATGCGCCTTCTAACCTCACTAATAGGGCCATGCAAATCAACACCTCCACAAACGCTATTGAATAGCCTCAGAACTCTATTAAGTGGAGAGCAGAAGTTATGAAGGGTCCTTGATCTTGGTACATGAAAGGTCCTAACTCTTCTGAGTCATTGAACGTGGGTACCTGGAAACCAATCCTAGAGAGGAGAGCGGGTGAATTAATGTAATTTTTCAAAAGTGACACCACAAACATCAATGAAAACCTGTCACGTCTAGCCCTTAAAGAGTCCATATTGAAAAGGGATCTCAAACGTCCAGAAGGAAAACCCAAGGGACAAGGTTTTCTGTTGTCAATGAATGAATAAATAATATTCAAATGTGTCTCAATCGACTGTGTGCACCTGTGGTAGCCTGAAGGTCTAGCTACACACCTAGCTACATTTAGCTGTAGGAATACGTCTTGGGGAGACGTCCCATCCTCTTCCAATCTTGACTCCGTGCTTCGCATTCTGCGCGTAATGATTACGTAGCATGCGTACGTAACAAAGTAAGTTCACTTATTTATGGCATTATCCTCTAATCTCATTTATATAGCTCATATTATAATTGGATTGATGCTCATCATAATTTTGTACAATACATAGAAATCATGTCACTAAGAACAAATAAAGTAGGGATGGGTATCAAAAGACAAAACATCGATGTTTTGAACATCGATGTTTTTTTCCTAAACATCGATAAGTGAAAAACATCGAACAGTAAACATCGATGTTTTAAACATCGACGTGTTGCCGTACATTTTACGGAAGATTATTATATCCTTAGAGTAACTCAGATAGTGAAATCAATTTCCTTTTTCATGTACATGTAAAAGAAAGGGACAGAGCTGTTAAAAAGTAGTTAACAATAAAGGAATATTATTGATTGGCAGCAACGAAACTGAAAGTTAATAAATTGTTTGTAGTTGTAGGTAATCAGACTCTACATTATCAACGGAGATTGATATTTAATCGAATATCAAAAAGAAAATCCAATAATCTAAAATATTGTTTCATAGATTTGAATATTTGTTTAGTATAAGAGAAATTAAGACGGTATTATTCTTTTGTCAAAATCTCGAAATACTTTAAAAAAAAACTCCTAAAGTGACTACAGTTTTATCTGGAGCTATTGTTTCAATATTGTAACTGTTACTAACTGGAATTACAGCAATTTTAGACTTGGTATCCAAGTAACAGTCTTTCAAATAATTGAAGTCAGGTTGTGACTAGAAAGATACTCTATTATAGTTCACAAGATTTGTCATCTTCATAGTTGAGTCAGAAACTCGGGATATCCTCCAAGATTCTGTCTTGGAAATTCATCCTAAGCTAATTTTAGCAATCTTTGTTACTCATAATCGTATTCATTCAATACCTGATAGTTTTATTTAGGAAATGAGAATGAATAGAGGTGTTTTTTTATGGCTATCTACACTCCATACTATACGAGGACCTCTATTCCAGAGCTAGATTAATAATTGGTATTGAACGTATGTTGAGGAAAGCACTTGTAATAAGAAAAACTCTTTCTTCCTAAGAAACGAAAAATCCGACCTCTTATTCAATTATAAATAGGTATCTAACCTTGACAAGGGCCACCGTAATGTAAATCTTCAAGAGTATCCAACAGTCTCACATAAAAATACAGAGAGCCTGATTGAAAAATTCCTTTTTGTTGGGAAAAACATCGAATGACCGATGTCTAGGTAGAACCATCGATAAGTGATAAACATCGAACAGTAGACATCGATGTTTGATGTTGAAACATCGATGTTTCTAAACATCGATGTATCGATACCCATCCCTAAAATAAAGACATTTAAATGATCGAAATTGGAATTCTAGACTTAGATTGAGAGGCCAATAATTCGTGACAACCTCATTATCTAGCTCTCAATCAATGAAGTGTTCGTTATTATTAGTGATTTTTCCAACGTCAAAAAAATCTGGTGTGGCGCACTCACACAAATTTCCTTGCCGTTATGATAATTGATCACCTGACGCTAGTGTGCACGCGCATCACAAGTCAAAGATCTGAGCCAGCTGGTGACAGATCAATAACGCTGGATACACACGAGATCTGCTATCTCTTCATAGAGAATGATTTAATAGAATCAACAGTTGCCAACAGTTCGCAATTTAATAATCTTATTTATCTCTTTCCTGTATAGGGCTACTTGTAATATAAATAGAAAGAAAATAAAAATCTCAGTAGTTATTTTCTTTATATTTAACAATCTTATTTTATCGAACTTCGAGCTTATTTTCAATTTATGGTGAAAATGCTACTGAACATTAACTGTAGAGATTTTTATGCTCAATCTTTTCCACTTGAAATGTTTTGTTTGAATTGTATCTGAAGCCTGTTAATTGGGAATCTAAAATCAAACTTTGCATAGATGGGGTGGAGCTCTTAGAATTTTTACAGATATGGGACTAGTTGCAGTTGATAGAGCTTATCAATGACTTTTTTAGGTTTATATGTGATCTTCTTTTTTGGTTCAATTTCTTAGTTTATATTGAATAAATATATTACTGCAACTTAGGTCTACGCACAGGTTTTACCTTGTAGGCTACTCCTTAAACATAGATGGACATAAATAAATAATATACTGCAGTTACCAATACCCAAAAACCACTTTTTTGGACTCAGGGGACCTTAAACGTATAGAAATTTAGAAATTGGTGTACCTTAATTTTTTTCGGAAAGCAATACTTCCCTTACCTATGGTAATAGGACAAGGAAAGTAATAATTCAAGCATTGAACTCCACCTAGTCACCCACAAAAATGTTTCATAGATAAAAATCAGGACCTACAACTCTAAAATTTCCTACCGTAAGCATGAATCAGCATGATCCAGGTCACAAGGATTGGCCTAATCTTCTTCTGGTGCGAGGGGCAAGCAGCATCAATAGTATTGATCTTGTACGTTGTAATGGTTTGGAGCACGTGAATTTCTCTGTCAATTTGCACGCGTGTTAGTCTCGCGTTGGAAACTGGAGTTTGCTACTCAACACTTTAGCGACCCATTCAGGCTAGGCTGGGCCTAGGCTAGGCTGCAAAATGTCTGCCTATATAAAAACTATTTCACTGCAGGAGGCAGTTCATTTTATTTACTATAGTTGTACACTACACATGTTCTGTAACATTTTTAGGAGCAATGATACCTCTAACAGTAAGTAAAGGATACGAACACAAATTTTATCTATATTTTTTTAGAGTTAACATGATTCATTTTTGATAGTTTTCATATTGAATGAAAAAGACTAAGAAATTGTCAAAAAACCACTGATTTATTGATAATTAGAAAGACCGGTTTCGGTTATTACACCATTGTCAATCTCTGATAAACTGCTACCTATAGAAATGTTTATCAGAGATTGACAATGGTGTAATAACCGAAACCGGTCTTTCTAATTATCAATAAATCAGTGGTTTTTTGACAATTTCTTAGTCTTGATAGTTTTCCATTAGTGACGTCAGTTTTTCAATTATATTTAATGTTTTGGTTAAGTAGTAGAGTAGACATAAAGCTGGGGTTTCGTTTGTGCGTAAATGCCGTCGTCGACCACGACAGGGAGAGAATCTCAGATTGGGTATATTTCAATTTGTCTAAATAACCTAAAAGATTATGTTTCAATAGGGGGAGTTGAGTTTATACTTTTAAATAGCAATATGTTCATATTATTAGAAATATTTTGATTCTTGAATAATAAACACAAATGATGTCAAGTTATTCAATCAGCTGTTTTAGCACACTTGAAATTTGGACAATATGAATGTCAACAATGCTTGTCGTCGTCGACTGCGGAAATTTATGCACAAACGAAAATGCACCTCAAGTGTCACAACTTTACCACGTCATCAAATTAAAGTCATTCTATTCTAATATTCATAGAATTCTTGTATTATTTTTGTGCATTGGTTTTGTGCAATAGTGAGGTCCACGTTATAATGGCAGTGTTTGATTAGCAATGGTGTCTATCCTTGCAATTAGCTATCCTTGTCTATCATTCAACAAAGCGGATAGTGCTATCTTCTTCTCGCTTTGCTCTGTTGCGAGATTGTCTTTTAACAATGTAGAATTGATAATCAATTACCGGTATCAAAATATATCATCTCAATTATGAAAATTCTTCATGAAATTATTGAAAAATTTAATTTCTTGTTCAATAAAATATAATTGATTATTTTAAACGAGAATGAACAGTTAATTGAAATTCTTCATGAAATTATTGAAAAATTTAATTTCTTGTTCAATAAAATATAATTGATTATTTTAAACGAGAATGAACAGTTAATATTACATCAATAACCCTGTATCAGCTACCATCTATAGAAGGCATTGACAAGATTGACGATCGGCAACGTTGTTCTCCTATCTTTCTCCACTGCCGTTGTAACGTGGACCTCACTATAGATAGGCTACTTGTATAAATCCGAGTCATTCTAAATTCTAGGTTGTTGATATTGTGTACAGTGGGCTACCAAGAATTTGTGTGAACTTGGAAATCGATTTAAAATAACTTTTAGACTGTTTTTCAAAATTTGGTATTTGGACAATTTCAGTGGAATGAATATTAGATCTTCTCACTTTAATCATTTTTATCCCCTATAACTTGATAGGCCTACTTCTAAATATTACTGTATAATGATTTAGAATATTGTAAATGCTGCTTCTCGCATTTATTCTTCTATATTACCAAAATATTATGAAGTATGTAAAATTTATGATAATAATTATAGATTAGTGTCTTCAATTTGAAAGCGAAGGGTCGGTCCAAGACTAATCCTCTCATCTATTTTCAAAAATCAATTTTATACTCTTTTTCAAAAATATGATGGTCCTTCCACTGAGTCCAATTTAATCTAGTAGATCATTATTCCATTCAAATTTGAATTAGAAATGTTTTATAGCGATGAACATTAATAACTCACATGTAAAATATTGACAAAGCCAGTATTCACTAAACTCTTTTCGAATTATGTTTGAAAACATGTACAATATTATTGTTAAACATATATTTGAGACAATCTGCTACTTGAACTATAGAACTGTGATTTTCACAACTCTGTTCAACAAAATGGAGTCTTTATAATGACGCAAGGCGTCAACCAATGAGAGCGTTGCCTTGTTAGCCTAATGACACGTAATTGGCCAACGCAGAGTGACATAGAAAGTTTCTCAGTTGACGTTTAGATTGGTTTCCACCAATAGAACTAGTAGTTCTGTGAACAGTAGACCTCACGTAGTATTCTCATCCACAAGTACCAGATGTCAACTGTTTTAAATGTTAACAGACTCAGTTCACATTTGAATTTGTATTCCATATGATATAATTCATCCAGTTCCGTGATGATTTTTCTATCTGATGGAAATTATTTTTTAGAATCAAAAATATTATAATTTCTCCAGCATTATTTAGTTCATTTGTTTTTTTTATTCACCTATCAAATTAGTTTTTTTCGAATGTGAGAATATTGATACTGATGGGCACGCATAATAATACCATGACTGCAAAACAAAATATTGGAACCAAAGACCTTAAAGCTGCGATTAGACCAAATAAATTTAAAAAATTTTAATAACTCAATCCTTTTTAGATTATATTAGATTGAACATAACTTATCATACACATGATGAACATATGTGTTTGACAACTTCCGTTCAATCTAATAGAATCTATAAGGATTAAGTTATTTTCCATTTTGTTAATAACTTTGATGTAAACCCAGCTTGAAGATGCATACTTATTTAATGTCTTTGATTAATTTATTAATTTATTTATTTAATGTCTATAGACCTAATACAAATACAGCAATGGACTGGCTTCTCCACACATCTGTGTAATCACTTGTCAGCTGATTTATGATGAATAATTCTATAGTCTGATTTTTACTCCAATATTGGCGTATGAAGGAGGCTCCTCTTTCCTTTTATATTATCCTTGAAATGCAAAATTTCCAAAAACCTTGTATATACGTCGACGCGCAATACATACCTGTCAAATTTCATGAAAATCTATCACCGCATTTCGCCGTAAATGCGCAACATATAAACATTCAAACATTTAAACATGAAGAGAAATACCAAACCGTCGACTTGAATCTTAAGCTGTGTACACATATTCGCGCTTCCAACCAGCACCGAGCACGCTCCTCCCTCGTACCGTCCTCGTACCGCCCTCGTACCGTCCTCGTACCGCCCTCGTACCCACCATCGAACCACAGTCGCACCGCCCACGCACCCATCATGAACGTTATGGAAGATGTTAGATCTTCTCGCGTTCCCCGGTCGAACCACTGTTGCTCCCCGGTCCATCAATCGCTCTGCTGGAGTGACGTTCGGTTGCGGAGCAGAGCGAAAGTCTGTACGCACCATTAGACCTCACTTCGCTCGGTCAATAAAGGAAAGAACTGGCTTATACACGTAGGGGATAAGAAATACATGAATGACGCATAATCATGTCTCAACTACTCAACTGATTTACTTGAAATTCTGCATATAGATTCTTTATTTACCTAGGATGGTTAAGGTAGGCGCACACAGATCGTCATCGGACGGACGGCACGGATCGGACGATTAGATTTGATGCATTGTTTTCAATTGGAGTGCGCATACCTATACGATGCGGGTAGGTATGTGCACTCCAATTTAAAACAATACATCAAATCCGATCTGTCCGATGCGTGCCGTCCGTCCGATGACGATCTGTGTGCGCCTACCTTTATAGGCCTATTTTCAATTCTTCAAGATTCCATTACGTCAAGTTTTAAGTTTGTCAGATTTCAATTGGACCCTCGCGAAGCTAAGGTTAACTTCATTAAACTAAGCCGATAGTCCTAGTATTGCTTTTGTGGAGCTATATGATGTTGGTAGTCTATCATGCCGTTCTTACACTCTCACCCCAACAAATCAGTTCGACAGTCATCAGCTTGCATTAACAAATGTCAGCTTAAAATTTGCAACAAGCAACCTATACCATGAGATATTCACTTATACCATTTTTTCTCTATGGTTCAGCATAATAAAATAAATTATGTTCGGCTTGAGAAACTGTGACAAAATATGCGCGATACTCCGGCATACAATCATTAAAATTATCATTAGTTATAATTTATCATTGAACAACATACATTTATTCATTTAAATCCATTAAATTCATTCATTCATTGAAAATGAATTGAATTGAAAATTAACATTTTAGCATGAAGATACTCCACTTCTATAGAATTTCAACTAGCTACTTAAAGCTACTCATCTATACTATAATAAAGGAAATAACTAACTGGCTTGTAAAGGATAATTATATAGGAAAATTATGTTTGACGCATCATCACTTCTGAACTACTGGATTGATTAACTTGAAATCCTGCATATAGATTCCTAATTAACCGAGAATGGTTATAGGTTTATTCTCAGTTCTTCAAGATTTTAATTACGTCAAGTTTTCAGTTTAACAAGTTCAAATTACACCCTTGCGGAGCTAGGGTTACTTGCGAGTCATATCTTGATTTAATTTGCATCGTAGAAGCATAGAGAAACAATAGCATGAGTAGATATCCCATGGTATAGGGCGTTTATGTCGCAACTTTTACTGTTATCTCAAGCCGATAGTTCATGTAATTCTTTCTCGTGCAGCTGTGTGACACTGGTAGTCTCTCATATTGTAGTAATTTGGTAGAGAGTTAGTGGGGAGGATATTTTTAATATTCTTTCCGAAGAATGGACATTGATATGTCCAAAGCTCCGCCAATTTATGTAGATGCATAACAATATAATATCTATAGTTATTATATTACAAATTACTTTTTCATATCATATACAGTTCAATAATTATTTTCTTAGTCTATATTATGTAAATTCATCTATAATTTTGCTGTATTTTAAGCCATTGTATATAAGTGTATAAGCCAGTATATTGTAATCTTCATAAATAAAGTACTCAATCAATCAATCAATCAATCAATATTGTGCCGTTCATACACTCTCACCCCAACAAAACAGTAAAATTCGACAATAATCAACAGTAATCGACTTGAGATAACAATAAAAGTTGCGACATAAACGCCCTATACCATGGTATATCTACTTTCACTATTGTTTCTCTATGGTAGAAGTGTCATTCATGAGCTTATCTAGATAAGTTGATCAAATTCATTACATTCAATCATTCATTGCGAATAAATTGAATTGAAATGAAAATTTCCATTTTAGCATAAAAATACTCTACCTCTGTAGCATTTCTACTAGCTACTTAAAGCTACTCATTTCATAATAAATGAGAGATTGATTATGATAATAGTGATATTGACAACATCAATGTCTTAGGCCCGGTGCACAAAAGCCGGTTAAATTTTAACCGTGATCAGTTTCTCGAGAACCAATATTAGAGAAGGCCTTTTTGATAAGATTGCTTCTCTGATTGGTTCTCGTGGAATTAATCACGATTAAAATTTAACCGGCTTTTGTGCAACCGGCACTTATACTTTTTATTATGGAGAAAGAATACCACTATTACTCATCTTGACATATAATCAAGCTATTCATTCCATTTGATTTCTCAAAGCTACTCTACTAGTATTTCTGTGAACAGTAGACCTCACGCAGTATTCTCATCCACAAATATCTGATTGTAACTATAGACCTTATGGAAATACAGCAATAGACTGGCTTCTCCACACATCTGTGTAATCACTTGTCAGCTGATTTATGATGAATAATTCTATAGTCTGATTTTTACTCTAATATTTACGTATGAAGGAGGCTCCTTTTTCCTTTTATATTATCCTTGAAATGCAAATTTTCCAAAAACCTTGTATATACGTCGACGCGCAATTGAAAAAGGAGCATACCTTTCAAATTTCATGAAAATCTATTACCGCGTTTCGTCGTAAATGCGCAACATATAAACATTTAAACATTAAGAGAAATGCTAAACCATCGACTTGAATCTTAGACCTCACTTCGCTCGGTGAACTATCATTTCTGGCTTCAATCTTACAACAGTAGACAATCCAATCCGATATCCGTTCGATCAATCGACACATTTCGAAACTGGAAATTACAATGAACATGTACATGTTTACGAAAATGTTCCCGTCGTCACAGCTGACCAGACAGCAAACGGAAAACATAATAAAGTCGATATCAATGTGATCTAAAACGGTCGGGCCATTTTTTTATGATAAGGAGAACTAAAGGCTGTGCTCCTGAAACGGTCACTGATCTTGCATTGCACTAAAACTATTGCAATATTCCATTCTTTTTACTATTTTCTATCACTTTCTGTCTCTTTCTTTCCCCTCTACTCACCTATCCTCGTCCTGCTTTATTCTTATCTATCACTTGTTTTCTTGTCTCTTTCTCTCTTTTCCACTCTTCTATCTTTGTCCTGCTTTAACCTAAGCTTGCGTCATGCAAGAAATATTCAATCATTAAATGACAGAACAGGTATGGGTGTTATCTGGGTTCCATGTTCTTGTTTCTCTAATCCTCCGATTCTTTTTACTTTCCTTGCCCTATTACCATAGGTAAGGAAAGTATTGCTTTCCAAAAAAAATTAAGGTACCCCAATTTCAAGTTTTCTATACGTTTCAAGGTCCCCTGAGCCAAAAACATGATTTTTGGGTATTGGTCTGTGTGTGTATGTGTGTGTGTGTGTGGTGTGTGTGTGTGTGGTGTGTGTGTGTGTGTGTGTGTGTGTATGTGTGTATGTCTGTGAACACGATAACTCCATTCCTAATTAACCGATTGACTTGAAATTTTAAACTTAAGGTCCTTATACCATGGGGACCCGACAATGAGAAATTCAATAAAATTCAATTCAAGATGGCGGAAAAAATGGCGGATAATTACTAAAAAACCATGTTTTTCACGTTTTTCTCGAAAATGGCTCTAACGATTTTCTTCGAATTTATACCATGAATAGCTATTTATAAGCCCTATCAACTGACATGAGTCTTATTTCTGGAAAAATTCCAGGAGCTCCGTAATATTATTGAGAAAAATGACGGATAATCACTAAAAAACCATGTTTTTCACGGTTTTCTCGAAAACGGCTCTAACGATTTTCTCCAAATTTATACCATGGATAGCTATTTATAAGCCCTATCAACTGACATGAGTCTCATTTCTGGAAAAATTCCAGGAGCTCCGTAATATTATTGAGAAAAATGGCGGATAATCACTAAAAAACTATGTTTTTTCACAGTTTTCTCGAAAACGGCTCTAATGATTTTCTTCAAATTCATACCATGGATAGCTATTTATAAGCCCTATCAACTGACATGAGCCTCATTTCTAGGAAAATTGCAGGAGCTGCGTAATATTCTCGAGAAAAATGGCGAATAATTACTGAAAAACCATGTTTTTCACGATTTTCTCAAAATTTACTCGACTGATTTATTTAAAATTCATACTCTGTTTATCTATTTATCAGCTCCATCAACTGGCATGAGTCTCCTTTCTGGGAAACTAATGGGGGGGTTCACCCCATCCTTCAGAAATGGACTTTGTAACCTCCTTCTCGTGCATGTGGTAGGTAGGTAGAGCAGTCTATAAAAATAACACATAGTCGAGATATTTCATCTGTAGAACAGCTGTTTTGACGATTTTTAAAAAATCATCGGATTTCACAATTTACACAAAGGAAAAAGTACTCTGAAAACTATTATATATAAACATATACAGTAGTCTGATCGTAGTTTCAAATAATTATGTTGCCGCCAATCGTCATTATGTTATTTCTCTAAATTATTGTCGTTTAAGAATGAGGCTCCCAGTTTAATGAGCAAGGAAAGTTGTGTGAGTGTACCACACCAGATTTTTTTCGTACTGCGTCATTTTCTTACATTCCTGAGAAGTTCTACTTCTATCTTTGAAGTTCTATTTTATATTCAAATAAGATCTGTGGTTTTGACAATATCAAGTCATCCTCATTCAAACTCTACATGATGTGGGCTTGAATTGTTTTTAGAACCACGAAAAGGATCATGTTTACTTCGTACTGCGTCATTTTCTTAGACTACATTATTGAGAAGTTCTATGTCTATCTATAGAGTCCTATTTTCTATTCCAATAAGATCTGTGGTTTTGACAGTATCAAGTAGTTTTCATTCAAACTCTACATGATATGTGATCATATTTAGAACCACGAAAAGACTTTGATTGAGCACCTCTATAGTCACAAAACTCGCAGCTAAATGATGATGTTCGCATGACCCAAGGATTGTGCCTGAAAAATGATTGATTGATTGATTAGTTGCCTTGATTTAAAACCAAAGGAGGGCGAAGTTAGGGCGTAGACGGCCCTCTCTTACACTTAAAACCCTCATAAGAGGAATCACGATGAAAGATGGACCTGTTGCTTTGAGAAGTTTTTGGAACACTGAGAAATTACATTCGAGTTCTATTTCTATTTCTAAAGTCCTAGTTTATATTTGAATGAATATGTGGTTTAGACAGTATCGAGTCGTTTTCATTCAAACTCTACATTATGTGGGACTGAATTGATTTTGAAAGCACGTAAACAAAAGGAACTTGGTATAATAATCCCAAATACTAATACCTAATATCCAAATTTGGATTGGAAAATCAATTCTCATGGAACTTGTGATGGGGGATGAATTTTTATACCTTAACCCTTAACCCTTAAGTGTAATTGTTGTTCCTTAATAAGGAATTGTTGCACAAAACTCCATTACATGACATTCATCAGAACCTGGTTCCATTAGATGATATCATTTTATGACGATTGATGTGATTGGGTTTTTGCAATTGAATATTGATTAATTATTCTAGAATTATAGCACACAAAAAATTCAGTCATGTAATCCAAGTTTTGTATATATGGTTTAAAAGCATCCTTGAACGAGACATCGTATTATCGTAAAATGTGGATTTCATTCATTCAATGTTGGATCTAACACGTGTTTCCCAATTCAATATCTGATGATGAACTAGATTTAAAGAGTATAGATTCTAGTTTATACGAGTTTATACATCACAAAACTGTATCACATTGTACTAAAAAACTCTAACTGACTTTGAGGTGTGTTTTCTGAGGGAACAAGCTGTATTGGCTGTAACTTTCTTGTTATTTGCTGCTTTAATATAATAAAGATTGGCCAGTAGTATTTTATTAATCATTATTTTACGATACATTATTGCCTGTTGTGCTGATATATTGTTTTATTATTGTTGATGCTTTATAATTGTTGATGATATATTGTTGATGCTAATCTTTCCATAAAATGTAATTTATATTTATGTTTGTGAACTGTATTTTGAATGGAAATAAATTTGATTTGATTTGATTTGTTGTTGCAGGTCATTGCTCTGTTCACATTTGCTGTTATATCTCTCACATCAGGTGAAGTGCATAAGGGGTACAGCAAAACATCAATACGTGAGTTTCATTTATTCAATTTTGGAGCTAAAGCCGTGTCCACACTCAAAAAATGTTCGACATAAATGTTCGCCAAACATGTTTGTTGAGTTGCTCAGGAACAAACATTTTGAAAAGTTTGGACCATCATTGTTTGTCAAACAAAAAATTACTGTTTTTTAAACATTTTCAGTGTTTTCTGTAAAACATAAAACATGTTCTACCCACTTACAAATTTTGTTTGGTGACGCGTCCACACTGGCCACGGGCAAACATTGTTTGTCAAACATAATAAAATTTGCCCAAACTGTTTCAACAAACATGTTTGTCGAACATTTTGTTCAGTTTGGACACGGCTTAAAACGTGTTTCCCAATTCAATATCGGATGGTGAACTAGATTTGAGAAGTATAGATTTCAGTTTCATGGAAACAAATTGGAGAAACATACAATCAAGACCTACTTCACCTTCTCCTAAGTTAGCTGATCCAAAATTTTCATCATTTCCAGTGATGAACGTGGTGATAGATCAATCTATTAGTATCATGATGATTTCTTGGACTAGATATTTATAATAAGACTCCTGCTCTGCCACAATATTTTCAGTGTTTGGGAGTAGAAATGTGTGTGTGTGTGTGTGTGTGTGTGTGTGTGTGTGTTGTGTGTGTGTGTGTGTGTGTGTGGTGTGTGTGTGTGTGTGTGTGTGTGCGTGTTTTGGATGAATTAAGATAATTAAACTTAATTTAGATAAATATTATAATTTTAGTTTATATATACACATTTTAGTTGAGCTCTGAATGTATTTCACTCCCGTTTGCAGACAAGAATTTTCTAGCAAACAGTATTGTATTCAGTAATCTGTAATATCATTTGTGTAACCGAATTTATTGTCAAACGAAAATATTGTCATTGAATAAAACTTGATTTGAATTAAAATAAGAAAACAGAGAATTTGATTCAAGTCATCATACTGACTTCTATCAAGGAGAGATGAAATCTATCAAATTCAAAAGAAATGTCATGGTGTTTTCAATATTAATTAGAGAATGTTTTGGAGAGGTGTACTATGGTTGACCTTTATTTTCCACCAAAAACTAACTCTGCAGTGAGCTAATCCTACTATAGTGAGGTCCACGTTATAGTGGCAGTGGAGAAAGATAGGAGAACAACGTTGCCAATCCTCACTGTCTTGTCAATGCCTTCTTGACGGTAGCTGATACAGGTTTATTGATGTAATATTAATTGTTCATTATCGTTCAAAATAATCAATTATATTCTATTAAGCAAGAAGTTATATTTTTCAATAATTGAATAATGAATTTTCACAATTAAGATTAAATATTTTGTCAATTATTAATTCTAAATTGTTGAAAGACGATTTGGCAACAGAGCAAAGCAAGAAAGAGATAGCGCTATCCGCTTGAATGCTAGGCACTGATTGTTGAATGCTAGACAAGGATAGCAATACCATTGTTAATCAATCACTGCCATTATAACGTGAACCTCACTATAGTTGAAGGATTCAATCCAATCATTCATGATTGGATTGCATTTAATTACTCGTATTCTTATCAAATCTTGATCAAGGCCAAAATTCCACATCAGCGAGTGTCTTATCAGGAGTCTCTCAAAATTATGTTTCTCAGGATATATTAGCCGTTTTTATTATTAACAGGATCTGTTATTCACCATAGATATTCTTTATTCTTTATTGGTTCATACAACAATTACATCATCAAAATGATAGAGAGAAAAAATAAGGTAACCTTGTGCTATTCCTCTCCCAAATTTAGATAAGGTTACACATAGTCCGAAGTTTGTTGTAGTTCAGACATTGGCCCATATGAATAAAACCAGAGCAAATGCTCATGAGCAAAAGCATTGAGCATAAGGTTTTGCTCATGAGCAAAAGGTAGAAGTAAAAGCATTTGCTCACTTTGATATGAATAAGCTTTACCTTGTACTCTTACCTTATGCTCCTGAACTCTGGAGCAAATGCTCATGTATTTTAAAGATTTTTCATCAGCTGATTCACTTTTGTAGCCTTACATTTTTATAGCTCACGGAAGCGCTAAATATACAAGTAGGGTGCACCGCTTGTGTTTGCGTCGTCTGCTCTGTTTTCTATCTATGAATAGAGTTTTAGGTTAGTTGAGTTTAGAATTTTGAAATAATAGCGTGAAAAAATGTCATCTCTATAATAATCTTCAGCATATTCTTATAATATCAATAGCCTTCTTATAATCGTCTACACTCTCATCCTCTTTAATGCCTATTTCCTATTTTGTGATGGCTAGGTAGCTTTTGTATTTATTCTTCTGTAGGAATAATGGTGATATATATCATGGTTGAATCTAGAAAGAGTTTTATAGTTCTCAACTATTGGTTGTGATCGTATCTGGTATAGTTTCCTCTTCCTCATACGGATTAGTTGAGCCATTTTACTATGAGCAAAAGGTGATAAGCTGTTCTAGACTAGACTCACCTTTTTTGAAGCATTTGCTTCAAAAGTTGAGCAAATGCTCTAGTTTATTCATACAATTTTGAGTATAAGCTTTCACTTTTGAGCAAATGCTCAAACTATTTTTTTTATGAGCATGAGCAAAAGGTTTTGCTCACGTTTATTCATAGAAAATGAAGCAAATGCTCCATATTTTAGAAGTATGAGCAAATGCTCAACTTTATTCATATGGGCCATTGTGTGTACCTCATGAGGCTGATGAAGCTCCTCTTAGGAGTGAAATGCATTCCTCAATACTCCAAGAAAAAAAGTGTTTTTTCAAATATTTACAAGTAACACAGTGTCTGAACTACGACAAAGCTATTATTTAGTGTTTCGTCATGGAAAGTAACTTCAATAGGTTAAGTCTTCTAGTTGTTCACTTCACAAAATTCTCATCAATATTTTAACCAGAAATATTGATGAAATGTGTACATGATCGTGAGAATAAAACCAAAAATATTGATGAAAAGTGTACATGATCGTGAAAATAATAGGAAAAATCTACAAAAACCAGAATCCATCAAGTTTTTTACTCATGTTTTCAACATTTTACAAGAGTTCAAACTGATTCATTGATGAGAATTACTTAAGTGATGTGAGAACGTTCAAGTGAGCCTGCCTGTTTGAAATTGTAGTTCTCTGAGCTTCAGTAACTTTCAGGAAATGGATGAAGATGACTTGGAAAAATAGCTTCCTCCAGCTGAAAGCATCTTTACGAACTCAATTACCTACACTCTATAAATCATGCTTATCTAGATTGCAGTAGAATAGTTAGTTGTTTGTTCGCTTGTTTCTTGATCCATTTCATAAAAGGTTAATAATAGTCTAAACTTAAATCCTTCGGTTTTTCTAAACCTTATATTCAAAAATGATTTTAAATTGCAAATTTAAAGGTGAAAAAAAAAATTACCTCTGAATGAATACAATATCAGTAAATGGAGGATTGTGTTGTATGTGGTGTATGATAAGATTATGTGTACGATTCTAAATTCTGAAAATTTTTCTTATTCTTCAGTGTGAGTTACTTATGTTTTAGAGGTATTGTTAAGATAGATGGAGAGCTATATGAGTTCGTTGCGGTTTATTCGTAATGGTCATGAAAGTTGGAATAGAACTAATCGGATTTTGATAAACAAACTGCTGACTGACGAATTTGCAATATTTTCTTTGAAAACTAATGTAGGCTATCAAAGAAGTAGTAGAATATTACCAGAATCGTTTGATGCAACAGTATTAAGGAATTCAACATTCATGAGATATTATATGGATTTCTGTGATAATCCTTTTGTTTTTCATTATTTCGAGTGTTTTTCATTATATCTCTCACTCTCTGTCTCTCTCTTTCTTTCTCATGTAAAATGTTTTATTCAAATATAAAATATATTCTTCTGACCATTTTTTCAACATGCGTCTCCATCGATTACGATACTCAATCATTTTCTTATTAAAACTAAATTTTTGAATACTACTGTATTTTTCGGTGAATATTTTCTCACAACTACTTTCTTATTCAAACTGTTTATTTGAATACTACTGTGTATAGTATTTTTGAGTGAATATTTTCTCATTTTTCCTCAATTTTCCAGATAACAAGCATGGTGGGAAGTTCACCTACAAGATACTCCACGTCTACCACCCGAAGAAGCATCACAAGCACAGTGAAGCAGACCAGAAGGACTCTCCCAAAGACAAGACCAACTCAGAGGACAGTGCACGCTTCTCTCCCGACAAAACCAGCAATGCGAACAACCTCAACACGTTCGAAGGAGGACTTCAAGGATCTTCAGGATCTGACACTTCTGCAGGACCCAATGCGCTTGCAGGATTCAGTGGTCTCTCAGAGCTCAACGGTTTCGAAGGCTCCTCAGGTTTTGGGAATAATTTTGGTGGGTTGAATACTCTCAGTGTTATAAACTCGCTTGGTTCTCCAAATAGTCTAAATGGTGCAAATAGTTTCAATGGTGCTAAGGGATCTAGCACCAAAAGTGGATCACACAGATTTAGCGGTTCCAAAGGTAGCAGTAGTTTCAGTGGAACAAGAGGAGGTTCAAACATCTACAGCCCACCCAAAGGTTTCAGTGGCTTTAGTGGACCAAAAGGTGCTACCAATTCGTATAATGGACAGAACCCCAGCCCTTACAGTGGATCAAACAGCTTTAATGAACTAAAAGAAGGTACCAACTCATATAGTGGACCCAGTAGTGGAAGTTATGGACCAAATGGTTTCAATGGACAAAAAGATGGTGCTAACTCATTAAGTGGGCCAAATAGTTTTAGTGGATCAAGCAGTGGTGCCAATAGTTTTGGAGGGCCTAACAGTGGTGCAAATCCTTTCAGTGGTACCAATATATTTGGAGGCTCAAGCAGTGGTGCAAATAGCTTTGGAGGCTCAAATAGTGGTCCTAATGGTTTTGGAGGTTCAAGTAGTGGTGCCAACAGCTTTGGAGGTTCCAGCAGTGTTACCAATCCCTTCAGTGGAAGTAATGGTTTTGGAGGTTCAAACAATGGTGCCAACAGCTTTGGAGGTTCAAACAGTGGTGCCAACAGCTTTGGAGGTTCCACCAGCGGTGCCAATAGTTTTGGAGGATCCAGCAGTGGTGTCAATGGCTTTGGAGGATCTAGCAGTGTTACCAATCCCTTTAGTGGTAGTAATGGTTTTAGTGGATCAAACAAAGGAGAAAATGGTTTCAGTGGCCCAAACAAAGGAGAACATATTCTTGGTGGACAAAGTAAAGGGGAAAATAGCTTTGGAGGACCAAACAGTGGTTCAAACCCTTTTGGTGGACCAAATGGCTTCAGTGGTACAAATAGTTTCAGTGGACCAAATAAAGGAGAGAACTCTTTCGGTGGACCAAACAAAGGGGAAAACTCTTTTGGTGGAACAAATAGAGGAGAAAACTTGTTCGGTGGACCAAACAAAGGGGAAAACTCTTTTGGTGGACCAAACAAGGGAGAAAACGTTTTTGGTGGACCAAACAAGGGAGAAAATAGTTTTGGTGGGTCAAGCAGTGGTTCAAACCCTTTTGGTGGTCCAAGCGGTTTCAGTGGTATCAACGGTTTTAGTGGACCAAACAAGGGGGAAAACAGTTTTGGTGGACCGAACAGTGGTACCAACACTTTCAGTGGACCAAACAAGGGAGAGAATAGCTTTGGTGGTACAAATTCTTTTAGTGGACCAAATGGTTTCAATGGACCCAAAGAACCAAACAGTCCTCCAAACACTGGACAATACATTGATCCCAGCACCTTTTTGGAATCTTTCATCAAAAACAACAGAGAACTCTACACGTCGAACTACAAAGAGCCATACACTGCCAACTATAAGGAGCCTGATACATCAAACTATAAAACACAGGGAGCAACTGGGTTCCAAGAACCCTACACTTCAAATGACGACTCACCCAGTTATGATCTACCTCACACTGGATATGATGGACCAGTAGAAATCCAGACATTTGGGAATATTTTTGATAAAGATGTAGCCGCTCCCACGTATCTAGGTTATCACTATGATGGCAAGAAGGAGGCTGCAAGCTATAAGAGTCCAGCTCCTCAGGTTCTTTATGATTATTATTAGTGTGACTGATATTAAGATGAATAAAATTATTTATTTTGAATGTTTCAATGTTTTGTAGTAAGTTAATTTATTTGAATAAAGACTTCTATTATTTGTACTCATTGTGATCCCCTCTATTAGCCGAATAGGCTGAGATGCACGAGAACATTACCTTGCATCCTTGTTATCCCCTGGTTTATAAACAGTTTCAACAACGCAACTATGTTATAGTGAGGTCCACGTTATAATGACAGTATTTGATCAACTTTGGTTTTGCTATCCTTGTCTATCATTTGACAAAGCCGGTGGTAATATCCATTTCTAGGTCCACAACGATGACAATTATGTTTTTGACAGTGTAGAAATATAATTTAATCAATGCAGAAAATCGGCTTCGCTATTCTTCTATCTTCATCCACTGCAATTATAAGGTGAACCACACTATATAATCATGCATATTGATTGACCGAAGGTAGTGAGGTCTATGTTTTAACTCGATTTGCTTTTGTCTGTCTGTCTGTATGTAATGTGATTACGGCCAAACGCGTTGATAGATTTCTATGAGATTTATTTATTCGTGGACAGGATCACAAATCATATAAATATGATTAAGAAGGAACAACAGACTTGGCCAAAATTTATTCCATTCCCAAATTTTGATAAATAATAAAATGTCCAAAAAATAGGTTATGTTTCTACTGTAAAACGTTCAAGTTCAATTTTCATTCAAAAATATATATAAGCTGAACATTTTGAATTTAGAGAAATTTAAACACCAAACTATATTAAAATATAACACTTAATTATCACTTCATATTGAATTAATCAAATAATTTTATGAAATTTTGAACCCAAAAATACACATAACTTCTCTCACTGAGCAGGAATATTCCTTTTACAACTGGGCGTCGATGTATACACAAGGTTTTTTTTTTAAATTTCGCATTTTGAGGATAATATGAAAAGAAAAGGAATTCCTCCATACTCTGATATCACTATTCTATATATCATCTACTTTGAAGATAGGATCAATCAGACTATAGAATTATTCAAAATCAATCAGCTGACAAGTGGATTATTCATTGCATGCACAGATGTCTGGCCGTGTCTATTTCTATAAGGTAGGGTTTCAATATGTTTTATTATGCGTACCCATCAGTATCAATATTCTCAAATTTGAAAAACAATTAATTTAATAGGTGATTGGAAATAAAATAGAAAATGATTGAATTAACTAAATACTGCTGAAGAAATTATAATATTCTTGATTGAAAAAAATAGTTTTAAAATAGTTGAGAAATATTTTTATCAGATGAAAAGACTATCTCGAAACTGGAGAAATCATATGGGATACAAATTCAAACGTGAACTGAGTTTATCAAAACTAGTAGTTCTGTGAACAGTAGACCTCACGCAGTATTCTCATCCACAAAAACCCGATTGAAACTATAGACCTTATGGAAATACAGCAATAGACTGGCTTCTCCACACATCTGTGTAATCACTTGTCAGCTGATTTATGATGAATAATTCTATAGTCTGATTTTTACTCTAATATTGGCGTATGAAGGAGGCTCCTTTTTCCTTTATATTATCTTTGAAATGCAAAATTTCCAGAGACTTTGTATATACGTCGACGCGCAATTTAAAAAGGAGCATACCTATCAAATTTCATGAAAATCTATTACCTCGTTTCGCCGTAAATGCGCAACATATAAACATTCCTCACTTCGCTCGGTCAATGAACTAAATAATGCTGAAGAAATTATAATATTCTTGATTGAAAAAAATATTTTTAAAATACTTGAGAAATATTTTTATCAGATGGAAAGTTTATCGCGAAACTGGAGAAATCATCATATGGGATACAAATTCAAACGTGAACTGAGTTTATCAAAATAAGTAAGTTTTTGATCTAGGAGAAAACAAATAACAGTTTTTAAGAGTACCCAAATTATGATTTAACTGTGAATTGTGATTAAACTGACATCAAAAACTTGTGGATTAGAAAACTGCGTGAGGTCTACTGTTTACAGAAATACTAGTATGACAAGTGCTAAGAACTCAATAACCATTACACTAAACGATGTAATCCATACTGGATATGCTTTGCTGATCATCTAGTGTCGACAGGATGCATGGTCCAAATACGAATCAATAGCGATACTACATTCCTTTCTCCTGATAACCTCATCATTACATATCTATTTTATATCCATCAAATATCAAACACATTGAATGTATATGACTGTATAATCGTACCTAGAACGCATGAGTTATTCAATTTTAATTGTTAATTGAGACAAAATTATTCCGACACCAGATCTACATAGGTATACGACAAACATGTCTCAGCTAGCTGTAGCTCGCTACAGAGAGCAATTAACTAGACTAGTAGTTCTGTGAACAGTAGACCTCACGCAGTATTTCATCCACAAGTACCTGATTGAAAATATAGACCTTATGGAAATACAGCAATAGACTGGCTTCTCCACACATCTGTGTAATCACTTGTCAGCTGATTTATGATGAATAATTCTATAGTCTGATTTTTACTCTAATATTGGCGTATGGAGGAGGCTCCTCTTTCCTTTTATATTATCCTTGAAATGCAAAATTTCCAAAGACCTTGTATATATGTCGACGCGCAATTAAAAAAGGAACATACCTGTCAAATTTCATGAAAATCTATTACTGCCTTTCGCCGTAAATGCGCAACATTTAAACATTCAAACATTTAAACATTAAGAGAAATGCCAAACCGTTGACTTGAATCTTAGACCTCCCTTCGCTCGGTCAAATATAACAAGCATGTCTCAGCTAGCTATAGCTCGTTACAGTCAGAGAGCAGCAATAAACTAGACCAGTAGGCATATGAAAAATATTTCTATATTTGACAATAATTATTGACAACAGCAAAGACTGTGGAACTATAATGTATGTAGTATGAACAATCTAGTATAGAATCAAGCAGTATAGAAGTTTTCTCTGGTAGTTTCTACAATAAATTTAATATAGCGATTAATCGTCATAATGCTATCAATATCGGGGACCGAGCTGCGCTCTGGAGTACAAAAGCATAAAAAAATTATTACGAAAGAAGAAATTATAATAACATGCATAACATTCATACAGAAATGTTCTATCTAATCACAGTAAATTGAGATTAATTCCCAGAGGAATGCAAAAATTTCTCTCACAAAGGTCCAATTGCTGAAGGAAACTTAATCAGGATTGAAAATAACCCGGCTTTTTTGCAACCGGCAAAAAAGAGACCTGATTGAATGATTACAAAAGTTCAACAGCTGAGTCATAATTTTGACACAGTTCCACACTCATGAACTCGCTCACTCACTTCCATCACCAACAGACGACGAAATAATTATTTTCAGCTGTTTTTCCAAGGATGAATAATAATTATCCTTTTAATGTCCTTCAGCGAGTTTTCCCAGGGATGAGACCTAGTGCAATCGAATCTTTATATTATGAACCTACTATGTTCTGAATTTCGTGAGAATCGTTAGAGCCGTTTTCGAGATCCGGTGGAATACAAACATATAAACATCTAAACATATAAACAGAAGTTGCTCGTTTAATAGTATAGGATATAATAAAATTATCTTCAATTTATTTAGTAAATTATTGTCTTAATGATAGGAATAACATGCGCTAGATGGTAAAATCAAAGGATGTATAGATTATCATCAACGAAAAAAGTCTGTTCACTTGTGTTTGAGTTCTCTATAGTTCATCCAAGTTTCACATAATTCAACAAATTTCACATAAGTTCACTGAAGGTGAGCAGTTAGGGAATAACGAGATCACAAAGAGGTTTCAGTTAAGATGAGACTCGTCCTGATTCTGTATCATAGAAAAATCTATACTATAATAAAGGAAAGAACTGGCTACGGGAGAGGAAATTCACGAATGACGCATCATCACGTCTGAACTACTCAACTGATTAACTTGTAATTTTGGATATAGATTCTTAATTTACCAAAGATAGTTATTGGCTTATTTTCAATTCTTCAAGATGCCATTACGTCAAGTTTTCAGTTTGTCAAGTTATTAATTAGACCCTTTCGGAACACATGTTACCTGTTAGTACAAAATAATCCCAAAATTTTTCTCAATTCCGTGATATGTTAATCTGAACAAGACTTCGACTACCAGTACAGTATGTAGAAGATGAGCCTCACATACCTAATAATTATCGTGGAAATTAGGCGCTATTCCCAACAATTTATATCTATATTTTTCGAGCAAACAACTTTCATCAACTATACAGAAGTATCAGACAATCAGTATATATATAACCAACTATGTAGAACTGTAACTATAATGTGGTCAATAATTAACTATCGACGGCTAGTGGGTACGCAGACTTATATATCTATATGGTAAGCAATTAAACACATGGAATTATATAGGACTATAACTATGTAGTGAGCAATTATCTGCCACAATTCTTGGTTCAGTTCAGCCGGACATTGACTTACTGAGTAATAATATATATGGTATACAGTTATAGGGTTATTGGTAAGAATCATTTTTACATTTTTAGGAGATAATTATTGTTCTATATAAGCATATATACAGGTGGAACAATAAATATAGATTACTGATCTAGATAGTGTTTTGTTTTATAGCAGAAGTGACTAGATATAGTTATAGAGATATCGGTAGCAGTTATTTTCAGGCAGAATTATTGCTTTGATATTTTGTAACGCGATTTTTCACCAGATTCGCGTCGTCTCAACGATCACGGTGTATTTTAATTAGTGGCGCTGAGTCAAACAAGGACGTATCCTTTGGTTTTTGTTTAAAAAGACACCACGCCTTTCATCCAGCATCAGATCTCCACAGATCCTCCGACTGTCAACAGCTCAAGTGTCCTGAAGGATTAAAGAAAACCAGTTACAACCATGTACGCACTCAAGGTTAGTGATCAGTTAAATTTTCTCTTTTAAATTATCTTTCATTCGTTACAATTTTCTCCCATTCCATTTCAGGGTTATGTGCCACATAACCGTGGCAGAGAGGGCCCAGAGTCCCAACTCCGCCCTTATAAGGCAATTATTCAATTCATAATAATTCTCTCTTTTAGAGTAAATAGAGACTTGAGAGTGGGTTCTTGAAAATGTGAACTCTTTTATAATCATATATATGATATTATATATCATTATATATCTCATATTTAATTTATGAATATTCCATTCATAATTCTCTCATTCAGAGTATGAAGACTCGAATGTAGGCTCTTGAAATAATTATAAATTCTTTTAAATTCTCTTTCATTTTTTTTCTCTTAAATATTCATATTGATTAAAACTTTTACAATATTTCCATTAATAAATAAATCCTTAGTTTAAATAATGAAATTAACGTTTTGGTAGAGAGTTAGTGGGGAGGATATTTTTAATATTCTTTCCGAAGAATGGACATTGATATGTCCAAAGCACCGCCAATTTATGTAGATGCATAACAATTTATTATCTATAGTTATTATATTACAAATTGCTTTTTCATATCATATACAGTTCAATAATTATTTTCTTAGTCTATATCATGTAAATTCATCTATAATTTTGCTGTATTGTAAGCTATTGTATATAAGTGTATAAGACAGTTTATATTGTAATCTACATAAATAAAGTACTCAATCAATCAATCAATCAATCAATTCATTCTAGGGTTATGTGGCAGAAAGGACCTAGAATCCTAACTCCGCCCTCATTCAATTTAATTCATAATTCTCTCTTCTAGAGTGAAAAGAGACTTGAGAGCGGGTGATTCTCCCTTCATAGTTCTCTCTCATTCTTTAAAATTTTCTTCCATTACATTTTAGGGTTGTGTGGCAGAGAGGGCATTGAGTCTTAGCTCCACCCCTATAAAAGCACTCTTTTATAATCTCTCTTTATGATTCTCTTTCATTCGTTGTAATTTTTTCCATTTCATTTTAGGGGTCTGTGTCATTTCATGTGTTTCAGGGAACTAGAGTCCTAGCTCCGCCTTTATAAAAGGAAATTTGTCAATTCAATTCATAAATCTCTCTTTTACATTGAAGACTTGAGAGTGGGTTCTGAAAACACCTCAAAGATTTCAACTTCTGGCACTCGTCATATCTCAAGAAGTGAGAAAGATGAAAAAAGGTTCTCTCCAGAAACTTTTTTTCATTTTTGCTACTTGGTAGTACCTGAATCGAAATAGACTACTTTGAAAGATGTCACCAGTAAAAAGTTTTCAAAAGCTAATACATAGCCTTAATAGTCATACAATGCAGCCAGAAGTTGACATAATATTGTTCGTTGACAGAAAATGATGGATTTATCCTCAAAACTAAGGCTGGTCACACACCGATTAGTCAAGACAAGACTAGTCACGTTTAGTCACAATACTTTACATTGCTTCTTATGACGCAACACACACTAATAACCTAGTCATTGCAATTAGACATGACTCCATAAGCAACTATGTGAAGTATTGTGACTAAACGTGACTAGCCTTGTCTTGACTAATCGGTGTGTGACCAGTCTAATTGATTTACAACTAACTATTTGACTGCTCCACTGTAAAATCTATTGATCTTGGTACAAAACTAGAACTGATAACCTACATCAAGTAGTCTCATCTTGAACACATAGTACTCTTAAAACTTTTTCCACAATATAGCCTATTTGTTCTTTTCTGGATTCATAATCAGGCACCCTTCTTTAGATCAATAACTGTAGCCCACAAACCTCATTCAATTTTATCAATTTTTCATTCAATTTTATCAATTTTTCATTCAATTTTATCAATTTTTCATTCAATTTTATTGATTTTTCATTCAATTTTATCTATTTTTCAATCAATTTTCATTCAATTTTATCTATTTTTCATTGGATTTTATCAATTTTTCATTCAAGCCTCATTAAATCTCTAAATAAGTTTTGATCGTTTCTTTCCCTATTTTCTATTCTATCCGAGTAACTCGGATTGTTAAACATTCACATAATCTAATTAATAATGAAACTGTGTACAATGTTTGATTTATCCTCCTCTCATATTCATTCATTTATTACATGATCAAGGAAGACTACAGGCATTAAGCCCAAATCATTCATCACTAATATCATAGAGAAACAATAGGATAAGTAGATATCCCATGGTATAGGGCGTTTACGTCGCAACTTTTACTGTTATCTCAAGCCGATAGTCCACGTAGTTCTTTCCCGTGAAGCTTAATGACGCTGATAGTCTTTCATATTGTGCTGTTCATACACTCTCACACCAACAAAACAGTAAAAATCGACAATAATCGACAGTAATCAGCTTGAGATAACAGTAAAAGTTGTGACATAAACGCCCTATACCATGGGATATCTACTTACGCTATTGTTTCTCTATGCTAATATTCACAACTATCACTGCTATTATAACGCCATCAATGATGAATGAGTGAATAAAATTGAAACTGATCTTATCAATATCGTTCAACTCATGAATTTTTCACTAATATTTCCAGGCATTCATTGTTTTCTTCATTCTCGCTCTGTCTGGATTAGTGATGGCCGATCACTACGCAAACAGCTATCAGTCAATTCGTGAGTAAAACTGCAGTTATTGTTTTCATTCATAAGTCATTAACTCTTAATTCATCCTTAATTTGTTTGTATACAATAATCAAATCAAAATTCAAAAATTTATCCAACGATACACAATTATCATCAATTGGAATATAATATGATAATGAAAAGAGATAGAGTGCTTTCCTCGTGGAAGTGATCATATAATATGAAAGATATCCCTACTAATTGAAATGACTTAGTGCCGGTGGCATAAAAGACGATTAAATTTTAATCGTGGTACCACGTGATTGTTTCCACGAGAACCAATCAGAGAAGCCGTCTTATCAAAAGGCACTTTCTGATTGGTTCTCGTAAAATCAATTATGGTTAAAATTTAACAGGCTTTTGTGCAACCGGGCCTTTAAGTTGTCACAACCACTTATTCATTGGAGATAGGATAGGTTTTGAGTGTTATTGATTATTAATATTTAGTGAACTAAAATCTTGAACATGGAACAGCAGAATATGAATTTAAGTATTCACTCTTCTTCTTAGGGCTACTGATATTGAAAACTTCAAAAAACTATCAAAAGTAACTCTCATTTTATTGAAACACTACTAGTTTTTACTCTTCAAGAGCCATTTCAAGTGTGAAATAATATAAACTCTGTAGATAGAGTATGATAACTTACCACTGAAAGTTGGCTGATTTATGAAAATAAAAGGGTGTCTGTCATTTTCAGAGACAAATATTTAATTCAATAGAAATATACAATAATCACAGAATAAAGAAGGAAAATAAGAGTAATATTACAGAAGGACAATATATGAAAGGGCAGTGATATCAGAGTCACATGTAACTAGTTAATAATCTTCCATTACTGTGTTTGTTGTTCGCCATTTTGTTTTGTCTGAGTCGCTAATTGAGGAGTGGCTTCTCTAGGCCAATCGCAAGCGTACACTTTGATTGTTCAAGGCTTCCACCAATAGCAGTACTCGAAAGCTAGTATAAATACCGCTGGTATTTACTGTAGATTCAGAAAATCAGACCCGGTTGCACAAAAGCCGGTTGAATTTTTAATCGTGGTTGATTCCACGAGAACCAATCAGAGAAGGCTTTTTTCGAAGACGGCTTCTCTGATTGGTTCTTGGGGAATTAACCACGATTAAAATTTATCCGGCTCTTCTGCAATCGGCATTTTTGAAAAGACGGCTTCTCTGATTGGTTCTTGTAGAATTAACCACGATTGAAACTTGAACGGCTCTCGTGCAACCGGCTTTTTTGAGAGGGGCCTTCTCTGATTGGTTCATGTGGAATTAACCACGATTGAAACTTGAACGGCTTTTTTGCAACCGGCACTCAATGTATCACGACTATAAATATGGTCATACAGCTGTGCTTCTAGAATTAAGTTTGTTTTTTCTGTTCTTTTTCAAAATTATTTCTTTAATATATGAATCTTCTCTATTCAATTGATAAAAATGTGAAATATCTGTTCTATTTTTTGTTTTGAAGCATCTAAATTTGAAAATTTACTTTGTGACTGAACATGTTAGTGGTCTGAAAATTTTGCGAAGTGAAGAGCTACAAGACTTAACCTATTTCGGACTATGTGTAACCATATCTAAATTGGGGAGAGGAATAGCACAAGGTTACCTTATTTTTCCTCTCCCTATCATTTATATGATGTATACTTATTATATCAATCAATAAAGAATAAAGAAAGAATAAATGGCCGGCCGGGTTGGTCTAGTGGTAAGCGTTTGAGCGTGAATAGGTTCATCTTTGACAGCGTTTGTCTCAAAACATGGTTTTTGCACATGGGCCCTTCTTCCATCAAACTCCTCTCTTCTAATAGGTTTTGACACTGTTCAATCATACATATATGTTGTGAGAGTAAATTTTTTTCTTATGCTCATCTTGATTCTATCACATTGATATATTTTTCCAATTTTCTCCAGATAACAAGCACCATAAATTCGAATACAAAATCAACCACGGAGGTAAACATGGCAAGCATGGATACTGGCATGGAAAATCACATCCCCATGGCTACGGCGGTTTCTAATTTGACTGAGCTGGAAAAATCACACCCTTTCAAGTTCGAATGACTTTCCTGACTGGTTTTTGAATTCAACATTTCCTGTGAGATCCAAAGATTGAAAATGCCAAATTTGTAGCATTATCAACCGCTATCTAAACGACCACCGACTGTTCTTTGTTAACGTTTTATAAATAAAAGTCTGCTTTTCATAAATCTGTTCTATTTTACTTGAAGGTTCCAAGGTTTATTGATAGTAAATTCTCAGAGAGGTTTCTTGAAAAAAATGAAAAAGATTTTATTCATCCAAAAACTAGTACAATAACAGGAAAATCTGTTTCTTATCATCGAAACATAGAAATGTACAGTAATAATGATTTAAGAAAATGATAAGTTTCTTTTAAGATGAATAAAACAAAAAAACGCCCCGAGGCCTAGCCTGTGTGGGGTGTCTTCTGTTTTCAATCTCTGTAATTCATTAATGTGCGTGCAGACTTATATGTCACGAACACACGCGTATTCCACTTTTCTGCAGCTGATGCTATGCTTATTATAATTCTTTTTGTAGAGAAACATATACAAACACATTCCACTTTTCTTCAGCTCAATGCTATGCTTATTATAACTTCATTTGTACAAAAACAGTAATATATACAGTTATTATATTCAGCTGATGAATGCGAAACAGGCGTGTTCGTGGCACAAACGTCTATGCACACCTATAAACGTCGTTTAGAAACGATCATGGAAAATGAAAGAGATGCTCCATTCTGCAGACAAGATCCAAAAAATGTCTGCAACATTGTAGAAACGTTGGGTGTTAACGCAGTCTCATAGTTTCTCATGAAACAACCAGTAAAAGTTTTCTCTGACGTAGCTTGAAGGCCAACGCATAATTATAGTCACAGACGAACGTATGCAGGCAGATGGAGGAGAAATTCCTCTCTAGTTGTTTGTATGTCTCAACGCACACAGACGTCTGTCTGTATGTATCCATATAAAATACAGTATTATGTATACTCACATCTGCGAGATGAAGTTTGATTTTTTCTCCGTCTGTCTATATGGATTTCCTCTCTGTATACGTCTGTCTGTTGCATTACCCTTCAGAGATGGAGTTTACTGTTTGAGAATGGGAAATGTAGTTGTTTTCCATGACGAGACACTATATTATAATAATTATTTTTGAATAATTGAATAATTTTTTTGCCAAAAAACAAAATACGGAAAAAAAAACTTTATAAAACATAACTTTGTTTTTGTCTAGACACTGTGTTTCTACGCTTAAAAACTGCTGTTTGAAGCAGAGATGAGATAATACAAATTATATCAGACAATAATAATTATTATTGCTGAATTGACAATTATCAACAAATTATATCCCTATAGTGAGGTTCACGTTATAATGGCAGTGGAGAAAGATAGGAGAACAACATTGCCGACCCTCTGTATTGTCGATGCCTTTCATAGACGGTAGATGATACAGGTTTATTGATGTAATATTCACTATTAATTCTCGTTTAAAATGATCAATTATATTCTATCAAACAAGAAATTATATAGAGTATTCCATAAAGAATTTTCATTAATAAGATGAAATATTTTGTTAATTAATCAATTATTCTAATTGTTGAAAGACGATCTGGCATCAGAGCAAAGCGAGAAAGAGATAGCGCTATCCGCTTTGTTGAATGATAGACAAGGATAGCAATACCATTGCTAATCAAACACTGCCATTATAACGTCCACCTCACTATAGTATTGGTCACTCATAACTAATATACTCCATTGATCAACTCACTTCAACTTTTCAAGTCCTTGAGAATGAGAGAGCAACTGGTACACAACGGAACAATAAAAGAAAAAAATGTGAAAGGAGAGAGAGGAAAAAATGAGGTAGGTAGTATAGATAATAAATGAATGGTTGTGTGGAAATCAAATTGTAGGTAATAGAAGTTCAATTTATTGAAAAAGTTACATTTTCTGTGATCTGGTTTTGTCGTGGTGTATTGATTACAATTTACGAATCAAATGTAGCACATCTAGGATAACTTCGGGGACTACTTTGACAAATTGGTTCTTGGGCCCAGTTGCACAAAAGCCGGTTAAATTTTAACTGTGATTAATCCCTCGAGAACCAATCAGAGAAGGCGTTTTTAAAAAGACAGCTTCTCTGATTGGTTCTCGTAGAATTAATCACGGTTAAAATTCAACCGGCTTTTGTGCAAGGCGTTTTTGAAAAGACAGCTTCTCTGATTGGTTCTCGTAGAATTAATCACGGTTAAAATTCAACCGGCTTTTGTGCAACCGGCACTTAGTGAGTTAAGTTGTGATCATTCAATGATATCAATACAGAAATATAACTTCTTGAATAGTGGTGATTTTGATTTGAATATGAAATTCTATGTAGAAATATAATCAACTACTGTTCTCAGTCCTCATACTCACAAATAATGTATTCTTTCATTTTCACATAGTAATTAATACCATTCAGTTATTCGAAAGTTATTTATAATTCCTCTCTATGGAAGAATTATATTTCTCTCTTTTTGTGTAGTTGAGAAGTTGATATTGTGGTAATTATTCATATTGAATGAGAAAGACTAAGAAATTGTCAAAAAACCACTGATTTATTGATAATTAGATAGACCTGTTTCGGTTATTAGTTTATCAGAGATTGACAATGGTGTAATAACAAAAACCGGTTGAATTTTAACCGTGATTAATTTTACGAGAACCAATCAGAGAAGGCGTTTTTGAAAAGACAGCTTCTCTGATTGGTTCTCGTAGAATTAATCACGGTTAAAATTCAACCGGCTTTTGTGCAACCGGCACTTAGTGAGTTAAGTTGTGAGCATTCAATGATATCAATACAGAAATATAACTTCTTGAATAGTGGTGATTTTGATTTGAATATAAAATTCTATGTAGAAATATAATCAACTACTGTTCTCAGTCCTCATACTCACAAATAATGTATTCTTTCATTTTCACATAGTAATTAATACCATTCAGTTATTCGAAAGTTATTTATAATTCCTCTCTATGGAAGAATCATATTCCTCCCTTTATGTGTAGTTGAGGAGTTGATATTGTGGTAATATTATTCATATTGAATGAAAAAGACTAAGAAATTGTCAAAAACCACAGATTTATTGATACTTAGAAAGACCGGTTTCGGTTATTAGTTTATCAGAGATTGACAATGGTGTAATAACAAAAACCGGTCTTTCTAAGTATCAATAAATCTGTGGTTTTTGACAATTTCTTAGTCTTTTTCATTCAATATGAATAATATTACCACAATATCAACTCCTCAACTACACATAAAGGGAGGAATATGATTCTTCCATAGAGAGGAATTATAAATAACTTTCGAATAACTGAATGGTATTAATTACTACGTGAAAATGAAAGAATACATTATTTGTGATAATTTGATAATTTTTAGTCTTTTTCATTCAGGAAGAATTATATTTTGTAATTTTTCCTTGGAGAGAATAAAATTTGATTTGATTCGATGAAGAAAAATAGTTAAGTTATTATAGATGGAGATAAATTGGAAGTTGCATTTGTTCAAATACTAATTAATGGATAATATCTATTAAACGAGAATCCCAAATAAATTACAGCATTTAATTGGGATTTTCGTTTAATAATGATATTATAGTTATTATATTTTCCCCTTTTTGTGTAGTTGAGAGGTTGATATTGTAGTAATTATTTATAATGAATGAAAACGATCAATTTCTTAGTCTTTTTCATTCAATAGTTATCATACTTTGGACTTGACGATAAACGGTTGAAAATTCCTACAACAATAATAATTTCCCAGTAGATTTACCTACCAACAGTATCAACCTTTAAAATTTGGTTCGATTCAGAAAATTACGAGTAGATTCACTTTCACTAGAAATTTTGTTGCGGATTTGAAGGATAAGCAGGCTGAGTGACTGGTGGGTTGTAGATCGAAGGTCTTTTCATATTTTGGTCTTGACTCCAATCAGCTGGCGTTTTCCTGCCTGCAAAAAGGAAATTATCTTGAGTTTTCACGGTGAAATCTGTGAAAATCAATTGGAAAGTTGTTCCGGAAGGGTTACAAGTCATAGAACGGATTTTTGAAAGATAGAAGTGATAATTAATTTGCTTAAGTTGTGAATGATAAATAATAGGTAAGTAAGTGAGTATTTTGTTGTCATGGGACTTTCAATTCTGTTGTAATAATATAATATTGTGAGGTCCACGTTAAGGTGCATACAGATATACGCGCCGCTAACATGACCAATTCACTTTTAATCAGCTTTTAATCACTTTTAATTACAGAAACGGTAAAATACTGATATAAAAAGCTTGGCATCAGCTGATTAAAAGTGAATTGCTCATGTTCGCGGCGCGTATATCTGTACGCACCATTAGATGACAGATAGGAGAAAGATAGGAGACATTGTTGCCGATTCTCTTCCTCGCCACTGCCTTATATTGAGGATAGCTGATACTGGTATCATGATACCAGTACTATTGAACTGATACTGATGCCATGCTCATCTGATGTAATATATTGACTGTTCATTCTTGTTTAAATGATTTATTATTATAATACCTATATATATGAAAGCGAAATGGCACTCACTCACTGACTGACTGACTGACTCACTCACTCACTCGTAGAACTGAAAGTCTACCGGACCAAAAACGTTCAAATTTGGTGGGTATATTCAGTTGGCCCTTTAGAGACGCACTAAGAAATCTTTTGGCAATATTTTAACTCTAAGGGTGGTTTTTAAGGGTTTAAAGCTCGTCTTTTAGCATGTATATTCTTCTTATTCTCTTAATTATAATTGAAAAATGTCCATACCATTTATGTTAATATAGAACTATAATCTAGAGAGAGTACCTCTGCGAAACAGTTGTTAACTGGTAACTAAATTAATTATTTTGTCAGGTTGGCATTAAGTTGAGTTGACTTTGTTAGGTTGGCACCAAGTTGAAGATTGAAATGCATTTATAAAATTGATTGGGCACTGCTACTTCAATAAGAGATATTCCTGGGAATATTATATTACTAGCCGTCAGGCTCGATCGCTCGCCATATCCGTTTAGCCAGACGTTTAGTCTGGACCCCCGACTGGATCGTCCTAACATATCATAAAAATGCAGGCGAGCGAAGCGACCCAGTCGGGGGTCCAGGCTAGACGGATATGGCGAGCGAAGCGAGCCTAACGGCTAGTTTTATATTTTTTTCTGATAAACTTTCCTATAAAATTGAATACTTTGTCACGATGTATATCGTAACTAGAGAAAGGCATTGAATTTAGGGCTCATTTATTCGACGCTCGGCTATCTTTCATAGAATCTGAGGGGTCAACGTTCAAGCCAGCCACTGGCCTACCGCTCAGCGTTGCTGCGCATCCTCTCTCCCCTCCCTCTCGGTCACTGAGGGAGGCTCGAGAAAGGCCAGCAAGAGGCAGTCGGGTTCGGAGAGCCAAGTCGAGCGGTCGAGAGAGGTGAGAAGGAAGCAGCGAGCAGCTAGCAACGTCACAGTACACCCGTACTACGTGAACTCCGATTTCTTCAGCGACCGGGAGTTGTGTCGAGGCTAAAGTTGATTAGCCTCTCACACAGTGAACTCCACTGCTCTACACTCGTTTGGGGCGAGTGTTAAACGACACTTAACCTGTTTGGACGACGGGTTGCCAGTTTCGACCAACGACAACACGTCAGGTTTGGTCGAAACCTGACTCCCCATTGGTAGGCCACCAGTGGGGCATCGAGGCGAGATAGGACATCCAGGAAGGTCAGGAAAGACCTTTCCCGCAACTCCGCGGACGATCCGGACCCACAGGAGGACAGCTAGTGCCCGGCCAGTAGGACTTAGGAAAGTCCAGAGTGCTGGCCGCCGCAGCGTGCTGGTCCAGTGCGGGATCGCAAGAGGACGTCTAGGAAGGCCAGGAAAAGCCTTTCCCGCAACTCCGCGGACGATCCGGACCCCAGGAGGACAGCTAGTGCCCGGCAGTAGGACTTAGGAAAGTCCAGAGTGCTGGCCGCCGCAGCGCGCTGGTCCAGTGCGGGATCGCAAGAGGACGTCTAGGAAGGCCAGGAAAAGCCTTTCCCGCAACTCCGCGGACGATCCGGACCCCAGGAGGACAGCTAGTGCCCGGCCAGTAGGACTTAGGAAAGTCCAGAGCGCGGGCCGCCGCAGCGCACTAGTCCAGTGCGGGATCGCAAGAGGACGTCTGGGAAGGCCAGGAAAAGCCTTTCCCGCAACTCCGCGGCCGATCCGGACCCCAGGAGGACAGCTGGTGCCCGGCAACTAGGACTTAGGAAAGTCCAGAGCGCGGGCCGCCACAGCGCACTAAACCAGTGCGGAACCGGAAGAGGACCTCTGGGAAGGCCAGGGAAAGCCTTTACCAGAGCTCCGCAACCAACCCGGACCCCGGGAAGACACCCGGTGCCCGAGGACTAAGACTTAGTCCCGACACAAAGCCCTTTCTCACGACTAACACTGCAAGGTTCCTGTTCCCTTCTTTCCGCGACCAACCCTGTTTGGCAGTGCGAAAGCACGGCCCCTCTTTCCTAAAAGAGGGAAACATTCCTCCAAAGCACTCAAAACCCTGTTTCAACCCCCAACCCGAGCGAGGGTGGTTGACGGACGCCCCACCAAGACTCCCGTCCCCTGCCGCGGCCCTCCCCAGTCGCCGACTGAGTTTAGCCGGCCCAGAGCGACACTGGGAACTCTGATAGAAATAGGTGTGGGCAAAAATCTACTCAGAAGATTGGCACACGAACGTGGGGCCCAAGGCAGGAGGAGTAAAGCAGCAATGAGTGCAGAAGAGAAATGTAATCGCGCCGGAGAAGACCAGGAGGCGCGAGAGGATAACAGCGATCCAGGAGTGTCCTGGATTTATAAACTCCACCGGAATGAAGCAGTGGATCTAGCAGCATCAGCAGGGCTACCTACAACAGGTACAATGGCAGAGCTCAGGAGAGCTCTTGTCGAAAACCATCGGAGGACAATGGTGGAGGCCGCCGGTCTAAACAGGATCGGTGGCGGAGCTGGCACAGGTCAGGAAGAGGAAGGAGCTGCAGCTTTGTGGCCACCAGTCGCGGAGAACACTGCATGTTCCAGACTGGAAGAAATACCCAAGGAGACGTCTCCAGAGTTTGATGGAGACTCCAGCAACTCCTGGGTGTACAGAGTGCACGATCAGGGCTTGATTGATCTACTACTCGACTCAGTGCTGACAGATGGCACAAGTACGAGCCTGAGGAGGGCTCTACTGGAGCAACGACAGCGGATTGTTGCGATGCTCCCCGTTCTGGATAATGGGGAGGAGGCGCTTCGTCGAGGAGCGCGAAGGCCAGCACCAGTTAGCGAGGAGGCAGAGCCTGCGCTGGTGAGGCCGGAGATGCCGGAGGGGCATTATAACATGCCTAGGCATGTGTTGAGGTCACCTACCAGGTCAGCGGTGCCTGCTACATCCTGTATGGACCCGGGTGCCGTGTGTGACAAGGTTCGAGGGTGGCGGCTCTCATATGATGGGAGTGGAGATGCTCCAAGTTTTATGGAGCGGCTCGAGGAGCTGCAACAAGCATATGGCTTGTCTGGCAGACAGTTATTTCCAGCGCTACCTGAAATGTTAGCGGGGAAATGTTCCTTATGGATGAGGAATAGGAGAGAACAGTGGAGACACTGGGACGATTTCCTGAGAGACTTTCGGTCTCGTTACTATCCACCTACTTATGTGGAGGATCTTGAGAATGAAATTCTCGACAGGCGGCAGAAAGAAGGCGAGCTCATAGATGACTATGTTGAGGAGCTGCTAACGCTGATGAGGAGAAGAGGTGGTTTTTCAGAGAGTAGCCAGGTACAGAGATTGTACAAAAATCTTTTACCACGCTACAAGCTCTACATCAGGGAGGCTGAAGTGTACACCACCGACGACTTGCTACACTTAGCGAGGCAATATGAACGAATTAAATTCGAGGAGAAGAGTGCTCAACAGAGACAACGAGCTGTGAAGCAGGAGGAGGTGAGGAAGCAGAACAAGCCTCGACAGGAGACGACTACTACACAGCGCCGGAGTGAACAACCTCCAGAAGGCCCCGTATGCTGGCAGTGCAAGAAGGTGGGACACTGGAGATCAGAGTGTCCGGAGGTTTCACTCTGCTCAAAGTGCGGGAAGCCACGACCAAATTGTTCCTGTGAGAGAGAGCAGAAGAAGACTTCTGATAAAACAGCTGGGGTTAAAACAACGCTTCAAATCCAGCTAGAGCCAGAGCTCCAGGATGACAACCGTCTTTTCACTACAGTGGAAATAGGAAGCAGACAGTATAGTGCTCTTCTCGACACAGGAGCAGAGTCCAACTATATTAGCTCTAAAGCTTTTAATAGTTTGGAAGCAGTGGAACGAGAGCCTGTGCAGCGCGGCGCTGTTATGGCTAACGGAGCGGCTGCACGACTGCGAGGTGGTGTTATAACCAACCTGAAGATTGGCAGAATCTCCCTATCAACAACACTCACAATAATGGATGGGCTTTCTCCAGATGTTCTGCTTGGTATGGAGTTCCTCCGTGAGCACCGGGTGAAAATAGACCCCTATTCCCGGTCAGTGGAATGGGATCCTCATCTCGTCAAAAAGCACATTGGAGACGATATTTCCACTCCAAAAGTGGGAAAAGGAGCTGTCAACTCGAGGCTGGCTACTGTTAAAACCAAGCCTGACATAGGGAGGTCAAGGAAGCCACCTGGAATTATTCCTGTGAAGAAGCAGGAGAAGAAGAAATTTCCTCAAGTCCAGAAACACGTAGGAGCCGTGTGGAAGACTAGAAAAGAGGAATTTCTTTCTCAGAAAATTTCTCCAGCCCGTGGAAAGTTCATTTGCTGGCACTGTAAACGAGCTGGGCACTGGAGGTTCAGCTGTCCGGAAAAGCTGTACCGGAGGCGGAAGAAGGAGGATAATTTTCAGCAAGGAGCTGGAAATAATCTTCGAGCAGTGCAGTCTAGAAGACTGCCGGTGCTGGAAACTGCACAGGAAGTAGTTTCCGATATTGGAGACGAGAATTATAATGCCAACCGGTATTATAATTGGAAAAGGAGGACAAGGAAGGTGAACCCTGGACAGCTAGTCTACAGGAAGGAGTGTCACCTGTCCTCGGGTGCTAATCAGCTTGCCGCGAAGTTAGCGCCGGAATTTTCTGGCCCATATGAGGTCGAGGAAATGTTGAGTGCCGGTAAGAGGTTTACTGGGCACGAGAAGGGCACCAAGCTCCAGCCACACCTGCCCGAGGATGAGGAAGAGGATGGTGATGGAGCAGTTGCGGAAAAGGTGGACGGAATTCGAGCGGATGGACAGCAGGAGGCCAAGCAAGTCTATAGAGGGTCGCTGCCTATCCGGAGGATGGGATACCAGAGAGGTGTCACGCGCCGCCAATAAGGAGGTAAGAGGCGAGAAGAGGTGAATATCATAAGAGTTCAATCATATCACATCTTTAGAGCTATTTTTGATTCATAAATTATCCCATTTAAGATGAGGAAATTAAATTTTGTTGTCAAAGACAAAATTGCATAGAAATCGAAGAAAATTAATTCAGAATTATTAGCATGAATCTATTAGCCGAATTTTGAAGATAGCATTAGCACGATTCCGAAAATGATGATAATATTAAAAGACTGACAATATTATTGTTATTGAAAGAAATTGGTCAATAGTTTGTTAAAAGGAAACAGCATATTCCGTTTAATTTTTCTCATAAAATGGAGTTCTACTTAAACTAAATGGCAACTCAACCATTACAGTTTAATTAATATAATCAGTCATAAAGCACTGGCTGGATTAAATGGAAGAAAATTATTATTGACAAATCAGTACGTTTCTTTTGATCTGAAGGCAATCCCAATAATTTCAGATTGAAATTTATTTACATATTAAGATGTGACCAAGCAAGGATAATCAAGAAAATTTTCTACAGTCTATGACTAGTTAATAACAGCTAAAATCGATTCCAACTAGACTAAATTTTCTTAATCGGTATGTTACCGATATTGTTGTAACCGAGTACAGGTTAACAAACAAAACTTGCAGTAGCTTGTTTTCTACTTGCCATAAATAGTTGATGGCGAGTAGATAGAGAATATTAGAAGATATTATAGATCGGTGTGATCCGAATAATATTTTAACCATGAGGTAATGGTTATAATAATTGAAATCATTTAATGAAGCTGGTGGTAATTGCTTTAATCCGTGTAAAGTGTTACGGTGCAGTTAATTAACAGACGTTATTATACTGTGGGATAAAAGTGAATTACGTTGCAATTAATTATTCATGTGGAATGAATAAATTGCGTTTGATTGTGAGTCGAGATGTACTACAATCGGGGGTTATTAGCTTCAGATTATGATTCAAATTTTCTAATATTTCACTTGAAAATAAAGTCGGAGGACTTACTATAAATTGGAATAAAATAATTATTATTTCAATTGGAATTAATTCTATGTTGGATGGAAAAGTTATTTGAGCTGTGCTGTACAGATAAGATAAACATTATCTCAACTGGCTAACTGCTATCGCCAAGCTTCTAGTCTGTAGAGAATTACTTCTCCTTTTCAATAACAATTTATAAAATAGAATTCATGTGAATTCTAGTTTTTCCAGATATTCTACTGCTATTGAGTCAGTCTGTGTTAGATCGTGCTATTGTTAGTTTGGAATTAGATCACGTCTCGAGGGTGAATCTAATTCTTACTCAGCCTACCATCATGAGTTATTATTGACGGTGTATTGATTCATTCAATTATTACTATTTGTGCTGATTGTTGTGATTATTTTTCGGAAAATCAATACTTCCAGAGTATGAATTAATTAACAGCTGTTGTGTCATTATACACGCCTTGTGTGAACAATTACTTTGAAAAAGTAAATCAAGATTTGTTTCGGGGTCAAATAAGTCTTGAAGTGAGAAGGAGAGATTGAGCAATAAATGTTCACTGATTGTGAATTAATTAGCAGATGTTATCTGTTATAATAAACACACTGTCATTTATATCCAATGGAAGGTTACTTTGCATAAGTAAATCATGTGATTGATTTCATTATTGAAATGAACAGTGAAAAGTGGAATATTGAGTTGAGATTTATAGTTCCGATTTTATTATTGTGATATAGTGAGAAGGCTGTGATCCTCATAACAGATCGAAAATGAATTATTTTTTTTCGACCACATTTAATTGTGATATAAAATCGAAATATGTGGTGTAACATCACAACTAGTGGCTTCATGTCAACCATATAATTCAGTATTCCTCATCATATTATAATCTCTCATATTTTATTGTGAGCAATAAGTTGCTGATACACTGAACTAACAAAGGGTATCAATCACTCTGACACTTGGTAATTTCCCTGGACTCCAATTCGCCTCTATCAACTTCTGCCTCCTGTGAAGTGTTACATTGTTGTGTATCACATTTCTTCTTGAGGATGGGGACTGCAACTTGAGTCTACCTCCTCGACGAGCTCCTGGAATTATTGGAGCTGTGTCTCAGCTGACTATTGTTGAGACCACGACGAGTTCCTGGTCGTGTTGGGGATTCATCCCAGCTGTCTGATGCTGGAAGTTAGGCAGTGCGAGAGCACGGCCATGCAGGGCGAAAGCCCGGCACATGCAGTGCGCAAGCACGGCGAAGCTCGGCAGTGTGAAAACACGGCCATGCAGGGCGAAAGCCCGGCACATGCAGTGCGCAAGCACGGCGAAGCAAGGCAGTGTGAAAACACGGCCATGCAGGGCGAAAGCCCGGCACATGCAGTGCGCAAGCACGGCGAAGCAAGGCAGTGTGAAAACACGGCCATGCAGGGCGAAAGCCCGGCACATGCAGTGCGCAAGCACGGCGAAGCAAGGCAGTGTGAAAACACGGCCATGCAGGGCGAAAGCCCGGCACATGCAGTGCGCAAGCACGGCGAAGCAAGGCAGTGTGAAAACACGGCCATGCAGGGCGAAAGCCCGGCACATGCAGTGCGCAAGCACGGCGACTCATTGCAGTGCGGAAGCACGGCGTTTCCCTTGTAATGTTATTTAGGTTCTCAGAACCTGTCTGAGGTGTTGTTACCCTCGTTTTTTGTGTTACCCGCCCCTCCTGGCAGTGCGAGAGCACCGCGATTCTCATCTGCAGTGCGGAAGCACGGCGTCCTCGGCAGTGTGGAAACACGGCAACTCTGCAGTGCGGGAGCACGGCGTCCTTTTTCGCGATGCGAAAGCATAGCGTTCCTGGCAGTGTGGAAACACGGCGCCCCGGGCAGTGCGAAAGCACGGCGTTCTTTTGCAGTGCGCAAGCACCGCGTCCTTATTTTTGCAGTGCGAGAGCACGGCGACTCATTGCAGTGCGGAAGCACGGCGTTTCCCTTGCAATGTTATTTAGGTTCTCAGAACCTGTCTGAGGTGTTGTTCACCTCGTTTTTTTTTGTGTTACCCGCCCTTCCTGGCAGTGCGAAAGCACCGCGATTCTCATCTGCAGTGCGGAAGCACGGCGTCCTCGGCAGTGTGGAAACACGGCAACTCTGCAGTGCGGGAGCACGGCGTCCTTTTTCGCGATGCGAAAGCATAGCGTTCCTGGCAGTGTGGAAACACGGCGCCCCTGGGCAGTGCGAAGGCACGGCGTTCCTTTTGCAGTGCGCAAGCACCGCGTCCTTATTTTTGCAGTGCGAGAGCACGGCGACTCATTGCAGTGCGGAAGCACGGCGTTTCCCTTGCAATGTTATTTAGGTTCTCAGAACCTGTCTGAGGTGTTGTTACCCTCGTTTTTTGTGTTACCCGCCCCTCCTGGCAGTGCGAGAGCACCGCGATTCTCATCTGCAGTGCGGAAGCACGGCGTCCTCGGCAGTGTGGAAACACGGCAACTCTGCAGTGCGGGAGCACGGCGTCCTTTTTCGCGATGCGAAAGCATAGCGTTCCTGGCAGTGTGGAAACACGGCGCCCCGGGCAGTGCGAAAGCACGGCGTTCCTTTTGCAGTGCGCAAGCACCGCGTCCTTATTTTTGCAGTGCGAGAGCACGGCGACTCATTGCAGTGCGGAAGCACGGCGTTTCCCTTGCAATGTTATTTAGGTTCTCAGAACCTGTCTGAGGTGTTGTTACCCTCGTTTTTTGTGTTACCCGCCCCTCCTGGCAGTGCGAGAGCACCGCGATTCTCATCTGCAGTGCGGAAGCACGGCGTCCTCGGCAGTGTGGAAACACGGCAACTCTGCAGTGCGGGAGCACGGCGTCCTTTTTCGCGATGCGAAAGCATAGCGTTCCTGGCAGTGCGAAAGCACGGCGTTCCTTTTGCAGTGCGCAAGCACCGCGTCCTTATTTTTGCAGTGCGAGAGCACGGCGACTCATTGCAGTGCGGAAGCACGGCGTTTCCTTGCAATGTTATTTAGGTTCTCAGAACCTGTCTGAGGTGTTGTTACCCTCGTTTTTTGTGTTACCCGCCCCTCCTGGCAGTGCGAGAGCACCGCGATTCTCATCTGCAGTGCGGAAGCACGGCGTCCTCGGCAGTGTGGAAACACGGCAACTCTGCAGTGCGGGAGCACGGCGTCCTTTTCGCGATGCGAAAGCATAGCGTTCCTGGCAGTGCGGAAGCACGGCGTTCCTTTTGCAGTGCGCAAGCACCGCGTCCTTATTTTTGCAGTGCGAGAGCACGGCGACTCATTGCAGTGCGGAAGCACGGCGTTTCCCTTGCAATGTTATTTAGGTTCTCAGAACCTGTCTGAGGTGTTGTTACCCTCGTTTTTTGTGTTACCCGCCCCTCCTGGCAGTGCGAGAGCACCGCGATTCTCATCTGCAGTGCGGAAGCACGGCGTCCTCGGCAGTGTGGAAACACGGCAACTCTGCAGTGCGGGAGCACGGCGTCCTTTTTCGCGATGCGAAAGCATAGCGTTCCTGGCAGTGTGGAAACACGGCGCCCTGGGCAGTGCGAAAGCACGGCGTTCCTTTTGCAGTGCGCAAGCACCGCGTCCTTATTTTTGCAGTGCGAGAGCACGGCGACTCATTGCAGTGCGGAAGCACGGCGTTTCCCTTGCAATGTTATTTAGGTTCTCAGAACCTGTCTGAGGTGTTGTTCACCTCGTTTTTTTTTTGTGTTACCCGCCCCTCCTGGCAGTGCGAGAGCACCGCGACTCTCATCTGCAGTGCGGAAGCACGGCGTCCTCGGCAGTGTGGAAACACGGCAACTCTGCAGTGCGGGAGCACGGCGTCCTTTTCGCGATGCGGAAGCATAGCGTTCCTGGCAGTGCGGAAGCACGGCGCTCCGGGCAGTGCGAAAGCACGGCATTCCTTTGGCAGTGCGAAAGCACCGCGTCCTTATTTTTGCAGTGCGAAAGCACGGCGCTTCTTGCAGTGCGAAAGCACGGCGTCCCCCATCGCAGTGCGCAAGCACGGCATGCAGGGCGAAAGCCCGGCCCGCAGGGCGAAAGCCCGGCAAAGGTAGTGCGCGAGCTTGACCAAGGCAGTGTGGGAACACGGCAGCCAGATTGCGAGCTCGTCCGAACGTCGTGCGCAAGCATGACACATCGGTCAGTGAGTGTCTGGATTGTCATTACGCGGACGCACACCTTCGCGGTGTGGGAACACCGCGGCAGTGTGAAAACACGGCACGCAGTGCGCAAGCACGGCCCGCAGGGCGAAAGCCCGGCGATTTGTTTCTGTGTTTGTGTGTTTCTGTTTTTTTTGTGTTTCTGTGTTTTTTGTGTGTTTTGTGTACCCTGTGTTGTCCCTCCTGGCAGTGCGAGAGCACGGCGCTCTTACCTGCAGTGCGACAGCACGGCGTCCTTCTGCAGTGTGAAAACACGGCGACTCGGCAGTGCGAAAGCACGGCGTCCATTTATGTACAGTGCGAAGCACGACACTTCCCGGCAGTGTCCTGCAAGTGTGACACGGCGCTCCCCGCAGTGCGAAAGCACGGCGCTCTCACCTGCAGTGCGGAAGCACGGCGTCCTGGGCAGTGCGGAAGCACGGCGACTCGGCAGTGCGAAAGCACCGCGTCCTTATTTTTGCAGTGCGAGAGCACGGCGACTCTTTGCAGTGCGGAAGCACGGCGTTTCCCTTGCAATGCTACTTAGGTTCTCAGAACCTGTCTGAGGTGTGTTCACCTCGTTTTTTTTGTGTTACCCGCCCTTCCTGGCAGTGCGAGAGCACGGCGCTCTCATCTGCAGTGCGGAAGCACGGCGTCCTCGGCAGTGTGAAAACACGGCAACTCTGCAGTGCGGGAGCACGGCGTCCTTTTCGCGATGCAAAAGCATGGTGTTCCTGGCAGTGCGGAAGCACGGCGCCCCGGGCAGTGCGAAAGCACGGCATTCCTTTTGCAGTGCGAAAGCACGGCGTCCCCCATCGCAGTGCGGAAGCACGGCGGCCTTTTGCAGTGTGCAAACACGGCGTCCCCCATTGCAGTGCGGAAGCACGGCGGTCCTTTGCAGTGCGAAAGCACGGCGTTTCTTGCAGTGCGAAAGCACGGCGTCCCCCATCGCAGTGCGGAAGCACGGCGGCCTCTTGCAGTGTGCAAACACGGCGTCCCCCATTGCAGTGCGGAAGCACGGCGGTCCTTTGCAGTGCGAAAGCACGGCGTTTCTTGCAGTGCGAAAGCACGGCGTCCCCCATCGCAGTGCGGAAGCACGGCGGCCTCTTGCAGTGTGCAAACACGGCGGTCTCTTGCAGTGTGCGAACACGGCGTCTCAACGCAGTGCGAAAGCACGGCGCAGATCTTCAAGATCTTCCCTGAAGCTAGGCCTAGGATCTGGCCGGGTAGCTTGCTCATTTCTTCGGATGGTGCCGACGCATCACCACCGGTTGGCGAGGAACCAACCTGGCGCCCAGTTTATGTTCGGTCTGCGTTGACCGGCGGAGAGGCGGCAGAATGTACTCAGGCATTTGGGACCTTCTGTCTGCCGTTTACCCCTTCCATCCTCACCCCCCCCTCTCCTCCCCCTCTCTTTTCCCCCCCCCTTCCCTTAGTAGGAACAGTGTGTCACGATGTATATCGTAACTAGAGAAAGGCATTGAATTTAGGGCTCATTATTCGACGCTCGGCTATCTTTCATAGAATCTGAGGGGTCAACGTTCAAGCCAGCCACTGGCCTACCGCTCAGCGTTGCTGCGCATCCTCTCTCCCCTCCCTCTCGGTCACTGAGGGAGGCTCGAGAAAGGCCAGCAAGAGGCAGTCGGGTTCGGAGAGCCAAGTCGAGCGGTCGAGAGAGGTGAGAAGGAAGCAGCGAGCAGCTAGCAACGTCACAGTACACCCGTACTACGTGAACTCCGATTTCTTCAGCGACCGGGAGTTGTGTCGAGGCTAAAGTTGATTAGCCTCTCACACAGTGAACTCCACTGCTCTACACTCGTTTGGGGCGAGTGTTAAACGACACTTAACCTGTTTGGACGACGGGTTGCCAGTTTCGACCAACGACAACACGTCAGGTTTGGTCGAAACCTGACTCCCCATTGGTAGGCCACCAGTGGGGCATCGAGGCGAGATAGGACATCCAGGAAGGTCAGGAAAGACCTTTCCCGCAACTCCGCGGACGATCCGGACCCACAGGAGGACAGCTAGTGCCCGGCCAGTAGGACTTAGGAAAGTCCAGAGTGCTGGCCGCCGCAGCGCGCTGGTCCAGTGCGGGATCGCAAGAGGACGTCTAGGAAGGCCAGGAAAAGCCTTTCCCGCAACTCCGCGGACGATCCGGACCCCAGGAGGACAGCTAGTGCCCGGCCAGTAGGACTTAGGAAAGTCCAGAGTGCTGGCCGCCGCAGCGCGCTGGTCCAGTGCGGGATCGCAAGAGGACGTTTGGGAAGGCCAGGAAAAGCCTTTCCCGCAACTCCGCGGCCGATCCGGACCCCAGGAGGACAGCTGGTGCCCGGCCAGTAGGACTTAGGAAAGTCCAGAGTGCTGGCCGCCGCAGCGCACTAGTCTAGTGCGGGATCGCAAGAGGACGTCTGGGAAGGCCAGGAAAAGCCTTTCCCGCAACTCCGCGGCCGATCCGGACCCCAGGAGGACAGCTGGTGCCCGGCCAGTAGGACTTAGGAAAGTCCAGAGTGCTGGCCGCCGCAGCGCACTAGTCCAGTGCGGGATCGCAAGAGGACGTCTGGGAAGCCAGGAAAAGCCTTTCCCGCAACTCCGCGGCCGATCCGGACCCCAGGAGGACAGCTGGTGCCCGGCCAGTAGGACTTAGGAAAGTCCAGAGTGCTGGCCGCCGCAGCGCACTAGTCCAGTGCGGGATCGCAAGAGGACGTCTGGGAAGGCCAGGAAAAGCCTTTCCCGCAACTCCGCGGCCGATCCGGACCCCAGGAGGACAGCTGGTGCCCGGCAAGTAGGACTTAGGAAAGTCCAGAGCGCGGCCGCCACAGCGCACTAAACCATGCGGAACCGGAAGAGGACCTCTGGGAAGGCCAGGAAAAGCCTTTACCAGAGCTCCGCAACCAACCCGGACCCCGGAAGACACCCGGTGCCCGAGGACTAAGACTTAGTCCCGACACAAAGCCCTTTCTCACGACTAACACTGCAGGTTCCTGTTCCCTTCTTTCCGCGACCAACCCTGTTTGGCAGTGCGAAAGCACGGCCCCTCTTTCCTAAAAGAGGGAAACATTCCTCCAAAGCACTCAAAACCCTGTTTCAACCCCCAACCCGAGCGAGGGTGGTTGACGGACGCCCCACCAAGACTCCCGTCCCCTGCCGCGGCCCTCCCCAGTCGCCGACTGAGTTTAGCCGGCCCAGAGCGACACTGGGAACTCTGATAGAAATAGGTGTGGGCAAAAATCTACTCAGAACTTGATTAATTGAAATCGTTCACATGAGTCTGACTCTCACACTATAGGAAAAAACAAAACTCAACTTTGAACCTAAAAATAAAAATGTATAACTTTCAAAAATAACTTGAACGAAATACTTGAAACAGTATGATTCGAGTATAGAAATTCACACATTTTCCTCGTACCTTATTCTCTGAATAAAACAAGTATTGGTGGATAAATCTTTTGAAACTAGTGACCCCCGGGGTTGGAGAACTTGCTTAAGAACTTAATTTCCTCGCACATAGACTATGCCCATGTGAGGAACCTTCTTCAAGTTTTGTATTTGTATATTGTATATTGTTTGTACTTTCTATGAAGAAGAATAAAGATAAATATTTAATCATTCTAATTTCAACTGTTGTATTGATAACCTTTTAAACACGCAACTTTTGATTACCTTACACAGAGTTGATGAAAATTATAAAAGCAGCTGAATATTTCTCTTACAAGAATAATATTTGACAGTGGGTTTTATTGGAGATCCAATTTGAAATGAAAAATTACTCTTCAAATATTACCCTATTGCTTCAACATCTGTGACCCTCACATGAATCCAAATTGATTTTTTTAAATGAGAAGGTGGTCATGTGATACATCATTTCGATTCAGAGTTCCAAGAGAAAATAAATACTCATCCATGTTTCTTTCCATTACGAAATGCTTGTTAATAATCAATTTAGAATACTTGAATTACGAATGAAAATAAATGACGAAAACCGCACATTGATATACTGGTATCAACCCTTATAATTGACCGAGCGAAGTGAGGTCTAAGATTCAAGTCGACGGTTTAGCATTTCTCACACTATATAAGATTATATGTTGCGCATTTACGGCGAAGCGCGGTAATAAATTTTCATTAAATTTGACAGGTATGTTCCTTTTTTAATTGCGCGTCGACATATATACAAGGTTTTTGGAAATTTTGCATTTCAAGGATAATATCAAAGGAAAAAGGAGCCTCCTTCATACGCCAATATTAGAGTAAAAATCAGACTATAGAATTATTCATCATAAATCAGCTGACAAGTGATTACACAGATGTGTGGAGAAGCTAGTCTATAGCTGTATTTCCATAAGGTCTATAGTTTCAATCAGGTACTTGTGGATGAGAATACTGCGTGAGGTCTACTGTTTACAGAGCTACTAGTATTTTGTTGATGTAAAAGTTGTAAATTATGTTGTATTTTAACCAGCTGACATCATGTCGTGTAATAGCTCCCAAATAGCATCAGCATGTCATAGATGTTATGAATGAATACAGAGAAGAAAGAGTTTACTTAGACCCTAAAGAGTTTACGTACACCCTAGAGTTTACAGAGAAGAAAAATTCCTTCTACTTTGTGGAATGAATAAATAGAAAATCAGCAGTAATTGCATGCAATGAATTCTTTAGCTGACTGAATCACAACAAATTTTTTTCTTATTCACTTTCAATTTTATTCTTATATCCTGGGAAAGGACAAAGGAGTGAGTCAATCTTGTTGTCCAACGAACTTGACCTGTAGAAAGGTTCGAAGAATACGTGTTGAAAATTTGAAGCTGATCGATCAATTCTTTCTAAAGTTATTGTACTAGTAGTTCTGTGAACAGTAGACCTCGCGCAGTTATAAACCACAGCCTCCTCTTATACTGTCCATCAGAGTAAATCCTGTATGTATGTCGTGTCGGCGAGATATCGGTGTGAAAACGGCTAATGACTATTGGGGTTGATGTATCAAAAATGCAAACATCAAAAACTAATCTCCTTCAAGACATATTGGCAACAGGTCAGCCCGAGTTCAAAGCAGAGTAAGGTCGAGAGACAATACTATGTTATTTTAGTTATTAATCGCATGCATCAATGTGGTATGCAATTAATAGTCCACACAGCAGATGATTTTTTACCAAGTTACATTGAGATATTGAATTCCATGCGTCATGGCATGCAATTTATAATCCACTCGACAGCTGATTTATGATGAATAACTCTATAGTCTGATTTTTACTCTAATATTGGCGTGTGAAGGAGGCTCCTTTTCCTTATATATTATCCTTGAATTCAAAATTTTCAAAAACCTTGTATATACGTCGACGCGCAATTTAAAAAGGAGCATACCTGTCGAATTTCATGATAATCTATTGCTGCGTTTCGCTGTGAATGCGCAACATATGAACATTTAAACATAAAGAGAAATGCAAAACCATCGACTTGAATCTAACACCTCACTCCGTTCGGTCAATAACTCGCTAACGCTCGTTCAATAATCACACATTCAAAAGTAACTTGAACGAAATAATTTAAACTGTGTGATTCCAGTTAATGGGAATTGACGCAACCTCCTTGTAGCTCTCCAAATAAAATAAGCTATGTTAGTGGTAATAGGGTAATCTCTGAAGAATCGCAGAGCACACATTTTGACCAACCTAATTGCCCTGCAATTAGATAGCACAGGCGATAGGCCTAGACTCCCTAAGTGAGCAATTCATTTTCGAATGTCACAGTCAACAATGGCTCTATTGCTCTTGTCTAGTCATTCGTTCAGCTTATTTACTCTTGGAGCAATTACACACGCACCAGTGACTCTGAAACCGACTTCAACCCGCAATTAGTCTGGTTACTCTCCCACTGAATACACTGATAATAATTGGGAATGCCCTACCGATTCTTCAGATTTATTGTAATCCGTGCCGTAATAATGATTGTTTTATGCTTACTAACCATTGTTGCTTCATCCACTGTGCAATTCAATATTTTGTCCTTCCAATATTTTTTTGTTATGGATTATCTCAGAATCCTCCAGACCTGGTAGGCCTACTATAATTATTTATTGATAAATTCGTCCATTGTTGTAGACTCCGGAGTTGAGCAATACATTGCTTGGATTTATTCTTCATCTAGCATATTTTTACTGGAGTTATCTACGTACAATATTAAGTTATCGAAGCTATTGTTGGAGTACATCTGTTGCAGATGATCGCATCAAGGATTTAATTCCCATTAATCTTCCTTCTCTAATATCGAATGGGCATCACAAAATCAGTCTAAATTGGAAACAAAAATAAATCTCAAGCTTAATATAGTCCAGTCAACGAAAGATTATAGAGGGAAAAGTTTGGAACACAATTTTTGACCCCACAGCTCTCGTAAGGATAGTAAGGGGGTTAACAAGTCCTCTCTCCTACCCCCTGTGCTTAGGAGGTGGGGGTGGTTTGTTTTTTTTTTGCACACAGCTCGAACAATATCATAGGAACTCTGCTAATACAAGCCCCTAATACAAATCCCCGGCCTACGATATTGCAACGTGGCAGTGTAGGTTTAGAATCTAATACATGATTGGTGAAAAAGATTTTAAAATATACCAGCTGATCTTTTTCACCAATCTTGTAAATTAGATTCTAGAGATTCACATCTCGAACAATATCATAGCCACCTCTAATACAAGGCCCGGCCTACGATATTGCAACGTAGCAGTGTAGGTTTAGAATCTAATACATGATTGGTGAAAAATATTTAAAAAAATACCAGCTGATCTTTTTCACCAATCATGTATTAGATTCTAGGCCTACGCTGCGACGTTGCAATATCGTAGGCCGGGGCCTTGTATTAGAGGTGGCTATGACAATATATGCGACTTTCGGAATTTTTCTTCGAATACAAAATAAATTAAAGCTTACAAATTCAAGTTTCATTTGTAACACTTTCCCATATCTCTTTTAGTTCTCTAGATGAGGGTCTTCTTAACATTGAGTTATGCGGACGTTTCAAAGGACAGCGAAAAAGTACTATAACGGGGTGTGATTTATCAAGATAAATATGATTTACACTCTCTGCCTAAAACTGGCCTGACAGTCTGGTTTCCGACTAGACAGTCGAATATGTCCGGCGAAACGTAACATTATTGACTGTCTTATTGATATCCTATTATATTAAGCGAGCAATATTTCTGTATCTATATATCTGGTTATTTATGTTTAACGGATCTCGAAAACGGCTCTAACGATTTTTACGAAATTTGGAACATAAATATCAATAAATCTGTGGTTTTTTGACAATTTCTTAGTCTTTTTCATTCAATAATTTGACTATTAATCCTATTATATTAAGCAAGCAATATTTCTGTATCTATATATCTGGTTATTTATGTTTAACGGATCTCGAAAACGGCTCTAACGATTTTTACGAAATTTGGAACATAAATATCAATAAATCTGTGGTTTTTTGACAATTTCTTAGTCTTTTTCATTCAATAATTTGGCTATTAATCCTATTATATTGAGCAAGCAATTTGTGTATATATGTTTATCTTGTTATCTGGTTATCTGGTTATCTGGTTATCTGGTTATCTGGTTATCTGGTTATCTGGTTATCTGGTTATCTGTTTATCTGGTTATCTGGTTATCTGGTTATCTGGTTATATGGTTATTTATGTTCAACGGATCTCGAAAACGGCTCTAACGATTTTCACGAAATTTGGATCATAGTAGGTTTATGATATAAAGATTCGATTGCACTAGGTCTCATCCTTCGGAAAACTCGCTGAACGACATTAAAAGGATAATTTATCCTTGGCTGAAACAGCTGTGGATAGTAAAAAGTGAGTAAGCAAGTGAAAAATCACTGGAAAGACCGAATCATAGCCGTAGAACTCAGGATTGTCGTAGGTTTTGTAAGTGTACTGGGAGTCGGGTCCAGCTGTCACCCCTGGGTAATAACCTCCCGGAGATCCATTCCGTTGGGCCCATTGCCTTCGAGCCATTTCTCTGTCAAAAAAAATGTTTTTGAAAAATGGTATAAGGAGCGTAATAGTATAATATAGATATCTCACATTTCAATTCATTGGAATAAGCCATGACACAGATTTTGCTGAAATGTTAAAACAGAGATTCCTCCGATCAACATTAACAAGAAAAGTAGATCCATAGATCGTAATATCATAGAGAAACAATAGCGTAAGTAGATATCTATATGGTATAGGGCGTTTTATGTTGCAACTTTTACTGTTATCTCAAGCCGATAGTCCATGTAGTTCTTTCCCAAAAATCTGGTGTGGTACACTCACACAACTTTCCTTGCTCATTGATCTATAAGCCTCATTAACGAGGATAATATTTAGGGAATAACATTATGCCGATTGGCGGCTAAATAATTTATTAAAACTACGATTATACTATTGTGATTGTGTTCAGAGTACATTTTCCTTTGTTTGAATTATGAAATTTGAGGATTTTTTAAAAGTTGTCAAAACAGCTGTTTTAAAAATAAAATATCGACATGTGTGTTCTTTTGAATAAACTGCTCTACCTACCTACCTCACGCACGAGAAGAAGGTTACAAAGTAAATTTTTCAAGGATGGGGTGGACCACCTGTTAATTTCTCAAGGAGGAGACTCATGCTAGTTAATAGAGCAGATATATAACTATACAGGGTATGAAATTGAAAAAAAAATCGGTCAAGTCATTTTTGAGAAAATCGTGATAGAAATTTAACAAAATTCATTCTTCTCAGGAATATTACGGAGCTCCTGCAATTTTCTAAGAAATGAGACTCATGTCATTTGATAGGGCTTATAAATAGCTATCTAGGGTATAAATTTGAAGAAAATCGTTAGAGCCGTTTTCGAGAAAACCGTGAAAAACATGGTTTTTTAGTAATTATCCGCCATTTTTCTCAGGAATATTACGGAGCTCCTGCAATTTTACCACAAATGAGACTCATGTCAGTTGATAGGGCTTTTGAATAGCTATCTATGGTATAAATTTGAAGAAAATCGTTAGAGCCGTTTTTATAGAAAATCGTGAAAAACATGGTTTTTTAGTAATTATCCGCTATTTTCTCCGCCATCTTGAATTAAATTTTATTGAATTTCTTATTGTCGTGTCCTCATGGTATAAGGACCTTAAGTTTGAAATTTGAAGTCAATCGGTTAATTAGAAATGGAGTTATCGTGTTCACAGACATACACACATACACACACACACATACACACACACACACACACACACACACACACACACACACACACACACACACACACACACACACACACACACAGACCAATACCCAAAAATCATGTTTTTGGACTCAGGGGACCTTGAAACGTATAAAAAACTTGAAATTGGGGTACCTTAATTTTTTTTGGAAAGCAATACTTTCCTTACCTATGGTAGTAGGGCAAGGAAAGTAAAAAGGTGTGTGACGCTGGTAGTCTCTCATATTGTGCCGTTCATTCCCTCTCACCCAAACAAAACAGTAAGATTCTACAATAATCGACAGTAATCGACTTGAGATGATAGTAAAAGTTGCGACATAAACGCCCTATACCTACATATCTACTTACGCTATTGTTTCTCTATGGTAATATCAAGCAAATTGACAATATTATTACAAGTTACAAGTATCAAACAACCACAAACAAGAGTCGTACTTTCTGATTAGTGGCATTTCATCCACGTTAAAATCCATTATCCATGTTATTTAGGAGATTCGATTTGAAAATTGACAACATACCTCCTTCCACAAATCATATTCAGATATTAAGATCACCCAGGGCCATATTCACGATAAATTCGTAAGAACGTTTGAAAATGCAAGTAATTCCAGGTGAGTTCATAATATGGAAACTGGCTTCAAGGATTTATTGAATGTTTATTTCCTAAGCAATGATTGGAAAAATCAAAACCTGTTCGGCCCACAAAGAAAGTTGCAAGTAATTTAGTTAAAAATTTTACAACGAATTATGATTCTAAAAATTTTATTGCTTCAAGTGCAGCCATGCACCTTGTACCTGTGTATCGTTCACAAGGATCGTTCATATGAGCCTCAATTCCACTCATTCATGTAGATTTCTGTGGAAATTGGAGAATGAAAATTTCAGTCTCTTAACAAATTCTCTCCTGAAAACAAAGTTGGGGAAATTCAGCTAACAACTCGAATTATGAACTCATTTAATGAATGTTGCCTGTCGTCAGTATACCTCGTTCTAAACACTGCTGACCTTTTTAGGAGACAACATCTAGATTCGAAGAATTTCAGAACGCAGTCTGCTTCCCAAAACTCCACTCTGTGCGCACCCCTGTTTAAATGCTTGTAATATATATGATTCTATGGAACAGAGTAGAATGTCAGTGTCATAATGTTTGTTCAACATATTCCGTTGGCTACATCGAGAAGGCAAATGAGCCCTCAAGGATTCAAGGGTTTAATACCTGATTCAAGTCTCCCTTATTCATTTCATTTGATTTCTCTACAGTCAAAAGCCTCTCGAGTTCTGCACTTCAATACTCTATTCAAAATCAATCTTTTCAAATCTTTCAATTGATTCTCTACAGTCAAAAATCACCTCCACTGATATTCTCCACAAGAAAAAACCTGTATGAGAATATTCTATTCGAATACTTTAGAGTTGATTGCTAATACTTTAGAGTCAGACCTTACTTTTGATTGGATACTAAGTATCCCACTTCAACTAAGTAACTTTAGAGTTGATTACCTTTGCCAATAGTCGCCGTAAACAGGGTTGTTACCCCTCCAGTTCCAAAAATCGTTGGGTCTCATAACAGGACCACCTCCCCTCACTCCTTGAGCCGCCATATTGGATTGAGGTTCCGATTGTGGAGCTGCATAGCAGGCCAAACTTGATAAAACTACTGTCATCTGGAAAAATTATACAAATTATTCATCTATATTTATTAGAAGGCCCGTTTGCCCAAAACCTGGCTAAATTTCAATCGTGATTAGTTTTACGAGAACCAATCAGAGAAAGCTCTTTAGAAATGAAGGCTTCCGAAAAGAATTTTCCCGAGAAAATTTGAGTCACCGGGTTCTTGTGTAATATTGAGTTCTTCTTACTGTTTTTTACTTTCCTTGCCCTATCACCTAAGAAAAGTATTGCTTTCCAAAAAAATTAAGGTACTCTAATTTCAAGTTTTCTATACGTTTCAAGGTCCCCTGAGTACAAAAACATGATTTTTGGGTGTTGGTCTGTGTGTGTATGTGTGTGACGTGATAACTATACATGACAACTGACATGAGTCCCATTTCTGGGGAAAATTGCAGGAGCTCCGTAATATTCTTGAGAAAAATTCATCAGCTCTATGAACTGGCATGAGTCTTTTTCCTGGAAAACTAATGGGGGGTCCACTTCATCCTTGAGTAATGGATTTTCTAACCTCCTTCTCGTGCATGATGTAGGTAGGTAGAGCAGTTTATTAAAAGAACACATAGTCGAGATATTTCATCTGAAGAACAGCTGTTTGACGACTTTCGATAAAATCATCGAATTTCACAATTATTCACACAAAGGAAAAAGTACTCTGAAAACAATTATATATACATATACATATACAGTAGTCTGATCGTAGTTGCAAATATGTTGCCGCCAATCATCATTATGTTGGAGTGATCCGTGGTCTAGTGGATAGAATGCCTGCGTAGCAGCATAGAGATCCCGGGTTTCAAACCCTCTCAATACCAAAAGTTTTTTAACCAGATCACACCCGTGTTATCGGATGGGCACGTTAAACTGTCAGTCCCGGCTGAAGTATGACAGTCGTAAGGCCAATTGACGGCTTAAATTATATATTCAGGCGGTGGGACCTTCCCGCAAGGGACTCCCCACCAACAAAAGCCATACGAATTTACTTTATCATTATGTTATTCCCCTAAATTATTCTCGTTTAAGAATGAGGCTTACAGTTCAATGAGCAAGGAAAGTTGGGTGGGTGTACCACACCAGATTCTTTAAACTGTTAAATATCTACGTGATTTTTGTTATTTTATGACTGATATTATTTGGTGTTGATGTTTCGCCCCCGAATCAGATTTCAACAAAGTAACATGAAATTATAGTTTTCTTTGTTTGATGTCATATTTTCCAATTTGTTTATGATTTTTCTGATTATATAAAGTGGAGTGTAAAATTAGCAAAAAACCACCAAATCAGGCATGGCAAAAATCCATTGTCGTTTTCTTGACTCTAGCCCGTTCACCTGCATGAATTAAGTATAGACTCAGGCATTTTCTAAACATGTCGCTCTATTTCGAAATTCCAAATTTCATTTCAAATTATCTAAAAATCGATTGTTGTTTTCTTGACTCTAGCCCGTTCACCTGCATGAATTAAGTATAGACTCAGGTATTTTCTAAACATGTAGCTCTATTTCGAAATTCCAAATTATCTTTTCTATTTTCTTAAAATCGGCCCAGCACAGAGTTTGGAGGGAATCAATTGATTTTTGATTAGATTTGAAAAAAATAATTGTGAGATTCACTTACCAGAACAATTTGAGTAGCCATGTTGAAGCTAAGGACGAGTAGCACCAACTGATGTGCACTGTTTGAAATTAGGCGTTTAAATAGTGGCTGATGACTTGTTCCAGCATAAGCGAGCGAATCATCATTATTGGAGGCCCAGCAGCAGCAAGTAGCAGAAAATCTGCAAAAAAAGTTCTCTTTGCTGCTCTACAAGAAGATGAATGGTGATGATATACCGGTGACCTTGAACTCCACCTGCTGGATTCACTTTAAACTGGCAGCGTTAGTTGAATGGGTAGCAATGTTGTTGAATACGAGGATTGCTGATATGAAAAATGAAGAAGTAGGAGAAGAAGAAGGAGAAGACGAAGGAGAAGAAGAAGGAGAAGAAGAAGGAGAAGAAGAAGGAGAAGACGAAGGAGAAGAAGAAGGAGAAGAAGAAGGAGAAGAAGAAGGAAAAGAAGCAGAAGGACAGAAAGAAGAATACATGAGAAGCAGAAGCAGAAAAATAAAAGAGGAGGAAGAGGAAGAAGAGAAAGAGGAGGAAGAAGAGGAGGAAGAGGAAGAAGAGGAAGAAGAAGAAGAAGAAGTAGACAGGAGAAGGTGAAGAAGAAAGGAGAATAAGACGAAGACAGGAGAAGAAAAAGAAGATGGGAGAAGAAGAAGAAGAAGAAGACAAGAGAAAAAGAAGAAGGCAGGAGAAGAAGAAGAAGACTGGAGAAGAAGAAGACAGGAGGAAAAGAAGAAGAAGAAGAAGAAGAGGAGGAAGTAAATTTATATAATATATCACTGTAGTGAGATTGTTCCCATGTTGTCAGCGTTGGTGTAATGTAAAGCATTGATGTGATTCATGAGGTATACTGACAGTAATTTGTGAATCTCGCTCTAAGTCTGATCCACTATTCTGTAGTTTCAGGTTATCCTTGTCTATCCTTGTGTATCCTTGTCTTTACTTGTCTATGCTTGTCTATCCTTGTCTATGCTTGTCTATGCTTGTCTGTCCTTGTATCCTTGTCTATCCTCGTCATAGGGTGTGTTGTTGATTCAATTAAACATGAGCAAACGAAATTGAGAGAGAAGAAGAGAAAGAAGAAGACAAAAAATGATGAAGAATAAGAATAAGAAAAAGAAGAAGAGCGGAGAAGAAGAGAAAGATGATGTTGATGAGGAAGTGGAAGAAGAAGAAGATTTTGATGGAGAAATGAAAGATAAGGAAGATGATGATGAAGAAATGGAATAAGAAGAGAAATAAGTTATAGTAAAGACCATACTAATCATCCTGAAATAGTTCTCATAATTTTGATTGACAAAGCGTGTAAAGGCGGAATGTTTCTTAGTGATTTAACATTAATATATCCATCACTCTGATCATAATAATTCAATGTAGAATTTATATTATTAGTAATAGAGCACGTGTATGATTTGTTAGGTATTCAGTTTAGACATTTGCAACTGCTTATTACACAGAGTTGGGCAGGGAGGTATGGATGATTTGAAATAACAGTTACACACTTATTTTTAAACAAAACTTTGAATTTATTTTTTTAGTGTGTACCTTGAATGTTGCAATTCAAGGACAAAATTAAAAATTGATCATGTACGAAAAATAAAATCTGTTAAATGCTGTCTATTTTTGTCCATACACTCCTGAAGACATTGTGAGAAGTTGTCCATACTCCTCTAAAGCATTGCATGCATTGTACTGCTCGAATTTCTTGGGTTATTGTTTCACTCAGGGCTTTGAGGGTTCATGGTTTTTTTATTGACCGAGCGAAGTGAGGTCTAAGGTTCAAGTCGACGGTTTGGCATTTCTCTTAGGCCGGTTACAGAGCTCGACCGACCGTCAGTGCGTATGTACCATCCTGACCATATGCATCATCGATGAATCAGTTTTGCTCATTCAGAGCTCGACCGACCGTCAGTGCGTACGTCAGTCGCGCTTGTCTTTTCCATAGAGATTCCATGTATCCGTACAGAGCAGGACTGACGGCACGCATGCGCACGGTCAGGACCATGCGTTTTATTCAGCGTACGAAGACCATCGGTCGAGCTCGTGCGCATCCGTTCCATCGGTCGACTGACGCGCTATTGAAACAAATAGAATCTTTCAGAGCTGTACTGATCAGTAGCCCGATCGCAACATAACCAATGTGCTGACACCTCTGCCCGAAAATCAGCTGATATTGAATTGAATATCATAATGAATGAATTCAATTAATAGTGTCATATTTGAATTCAGAGTTTTTCTATACATTTCTTCAATCATTTCTAAATTTTTTATTGAAAAAAATCATATATTATTAATATTATCTGCATTTATTTGATCCGTAGCTTAAAGTGACTGCAAGTATTCTCAATGGTGATACAAGCTCGAAATAACTCATCAAGATTTCTGATGGAGATTCTGAGGTAGTTAAAAATGTATCTTCACCCCAAGCAATGATGTATATAATGGTACTAAATTCCCTTTGAAATGCTCTTTGGGCGACCATCGGGTGAACTTGATATCCACATCTTTTGATCTTTCGTTTAGGCAGATAATAAGCTGCAATTAAACAATCTGTAAGGCATCCATTTTGTGAATCAGAAAAACTGATGTATGGTCAGGATGGTGCATACGCACTGACGGTCGGTCGAGCTCTGTAACCGGCCTTAATGTTTAAATGTTTATATGTTGCGCATTTACAGCGAAACGCGGTAATAGATTTTCATGAAATTTGACAGGTATGTTCCTTTTTTAATTGCGCGTCGACGTATATACAAGGTTTTTGAAAATATTGCATTTCAAGTATAATATAAAAGGAAAAAGGAGCCTCCTTCATACGCCAATATTAGAGTAAAAATCAGACTATAGAAATATTCATCATAAATCAGCTGACAAGTGATCACACAGATGTGTGGAGAAGCCAGTCTATTACTGTATTTCCCATAAGGTCTATAGTTTCAATCAGGTACTTGTGGATGAGAATTCTGCGTGAGGTCGACTGTTCACAGAACTACTAGTGTATACACGTGCTTTTAGGTAGCCCCATAAAAAATGTCACCAGGTGACAGGTCCGGTGACCGTGGAGGCCATTCCACATGGCACGCAACGAAATGAGGCGTCCAGGGAAGGTCTGCCTTAGAAATTCCTTAGATGCTCTCGATGTATGGCAAGTCGCCTCATCTTGTTGAAACCATACAGGATTGACATGGCTTCGTCGTCGTCTCAATTGTGGCAGAAAAAATTGGCAGACAAAACGACTCGTCTGACAGTGACGCTTCGACCGTTTTCTCGAAAAAATTAGGGTCAATAATTAGTTTTATGGGGCTACCTAGAAGCACGTGCATACATAAACAAACCACGAACTCTTGAAGGCCTGAGTGGAACAATAACGCAAGATATTCGAGCGGGACCACGTGCAATGCTTCAGAGGAGTATAGACAACTTCTCACAACGTCTACAGGAGTGTATGGACAAAAACGAACAGCATTTAACAGGACGGTGTTGTTTTTCGTAAATAAAACAATGTTAACTCAATTTTTCCCCTTTAATTTTTACTTTCCTTGCCCTATTACCATAGGTAAGAAAAGTATTGCTTTCCGAAAAAAATTAAGGTACCCCAGTTTCTTAATTTCTATACGTTTCAAGGTCCCCTGAGTCTAAAAAAGTGGTTTTTGGGTATTGGTCTGTATGTGTGTGTGTGTGTGTGTGTGTGTGTGTTGTGTGTGTGTGTGTGTGTGTGTGTGTGTGTGTGTGTGTGTGTGTACACGATATCTCATCTCCCAATTGACCGGAATGACTTGAAATTTGGAATTAAGGTCCTTACAATATGAGGATCCGACACGAACAATTTCGATCAAACGCAGTTCAAGATGGCGGCTAAAATGGCGAAAATGTTGTCAAAAACCGGGGTTTTCGCGATTTTCTCGAAAACGGCTCCAACGATTTTGATCAAATTTATACTTGAAATAGTCTTTGATAAGCTCTATCAACTGCCACTAGTCTCATATCTGTAGAAATATCAGGATCTCCGCCCCATCTATGCAAAGTTTGATTTTAGATTCCCAATTATTAGGCTTCAGATACAATTTGAACAACAAATTTCGAATGGAAAAAGTTGAGCATGAAAATCTCTACAATTAATGTTCGGTAACATTTCCACCTAAAATTGAAAATTAGATCGAAATTCGAGAAAATGTGTTTATCCAATTGCAAACTGTTGGCAACTGTTGATTCTATCAAATCATTCACTATGAAGAGATAGCAGACCTCGTATGTCTCCAGCGTTATTTTCCTTTCACCAGCTGGCACAGATCTTTGTTTATAAGTAGTAGACTTGAGATGCGCGTGAACACTAGCGTCAGGTGATAAATTTTCATAACGGCAAGGAAAGTTGTGTGAGTGCGCCACACCAGATTTTTAAAATGGCAATTACATCCAAGGAAGGTACAAACTAAACAAATAAATTTTGAGTTTCGTTTAAAAATGAGTGTGTAACTGTTATTTCAAATCATCCATACCTCCCTGCCCAACAATATAGGATGAGGCTCTAATTAAATATAATTCGGTTTGGTTTCAGTTTATACTAAATTTGCCTTCCATGTTAAAATAAAGGCAGTCTCTTTATCTATGTATCCATATCATCTATCCATCAATCTGACTATGGAACCCCATTCTCTACCATGGAAATTCTATATTTCTCTCATAGAAATTCAACATGGTTCATCCTTCTAAACCATACTCCTCTCTCGCTTCAATTTGACAGATTGCTGAACTCACAATGAGACGGATCATCCTTGTAAGAGAGAGAGACAGTGTGAGCTCATTCTACCCCTCTTGCTCAGCACACCTTCATGAAGGGGCCAACCTTGGCCTTCACTTGAAGTGAGAATGCAATTACCTTGTCATACATTTTATGTACAGTTTGTTTACAACTTGCATACTAATGTGATGTACTGATGTACGAACAGACACTGAAAAACAAAATATTTCAAAATTCCTCAACCGCGTTATAAGTGTTGTTCTTGAATTGGTAACAAGAAACCCTAGTATCCGGTTCATGTTTTTAGAAGGATAACGAATGAGAGAAGAAGAAGAAGAAAAAAAGAAGAAGAAGACAGAAGGAGAAGAAGAAGACAGAGGAAAAAGATAAAGAAGAAGTAGCTGGAGGAAGAAGAAGGAGGAGAAGAAGAAGAAAAATAAAATAAGGGAGAAGTAGAATAAAAAAAAGAAGTGTAGGCTTATAGTGAAGTGCACGATATAATGCCAGTGGAGAAACATAGGAGAACAACGTTGCCCATCCTCTGTTTTGTCAATGCCTTCTATAGACGGTAGCTAATACGGGTTTTTTTAATGTAATATTAACTGTTCATTCTCGTTTGAAATAGTCAATTGTATTTTATCAAACAAAAATTTTCAATAATTTCATAATGTATTCCTTAATTAAGATTATATATTTTGTTAATTAATTATTAATTCTACATTGTTAAAGGACGATCTGGCAACAGCACAAAGCGAGATTTTATCAAACAGGTCACACGATATTATTATTATTATTATTATTATTTATCATTAAGTGAGCTGAATTAACCTGATTTATAGAGCCCATCAATTAAAGATAACTATTGCTACCTACATTAAACTGCATTCTGATTCATTTCATTTCACCCAATTCTCATAATAAATTCTTTACTTTTGCTTGTGACAGAAATAATGATGGAATCAAAGAAGAAAGAGAAGCAGATTTCTGCTCATTTGTTTTATCAAAATTACTCATCAATTAGGCTATACAATCCAACTTCAATGATCTAGGGATGTGCCCTCAGGGCTTTTTGAAGTTTGACGGGTTTTCATGGATTCCGCCTCAACTACGACTATTATCGAAAAATAATTGTTATCAATTCTTGTTATCACAAAAATTCCCAATCAAAATCCCATCTACAAATTATGTCAAGTCCCATTTTGTCGTAAATTCACGCATTAAGCTGTAATTCGTGGAAAATCATAAGCTATATTGGTCACTTATCCAGTTTTTATCAAATTTTGTCTCAACGACCACTCATATCAAAAAACTGGAGATGACATAAAATATAGATCTAAACATGATCTACAAATCATAACCTGTAACATTTTGCTGTTGAACCAAGCGTAAGACTGTAATTTCAGATTATATAAGTACTTGCTTCATTACAAGCCAAATCCTTTGTAGAGTTATAATGGTCAATTATTCAGTTATTAACAAATTTTGACTTAACGGACTCTTATATCGAAAAACTGTAGATCACATAAAATATAGATCTAAACATTATCTACAAATCATAAATTGTAACATTTTGCTGATAGAACAAGCGTAAGACTGTAATTTCAGATTAAAGAAGTACTTGTTTCATTACAAGCTAAACCCTTTGTAGAGCTATATTGGTCAATTATTCAGTTATTAACAAATTTTGACTTAACGGCCTCTTATATCGAAAAACTGTAGATCACATAAAATATAGATCTAAACATGATCTACAAATCATAACCTGTTACATTTTGCTGTTAAACCAAGCGTAAGACTGTAATTTCAGGATAAAGCAGGACTTGCTCCATTACAAGCCAAATCGGTTGGTAGATGAAAAAGCCAAGCTGAGCCAGACAGCCAAGCCGAGTTGAGAAACAGAAAGCAGCGCTCATGCTACCTGGTGGCAGCGATTGGTATTACACTGCTCACTTGTGGACAGCTTGCGGCATCTAGCGGCAGAAAATAGAACTAGGTAGAAACCAAGCATATTCAGATTCAGAGTGACGGACTGAGCAGATTCAGAAGAAGAAAAAGAAGAAGAAGAAGAAAAAGAAGAAGAAGAAGAAAAAGAAGAAGAAGAAGAAGAAGAAGAAGAAGAAGAAGAAGAAGATGATGATGATGAAGAAGAAATTGGAAAAAAAAGAAATACTTTTCAATTCGAGACCATACTAGGCCTAATCATCCTGAAATTAATAGTTTTCAGTAATTTTGATTGACAGAGCATGTAAAGACGGAATACTTCTCTCAGTAATTTAGCATTAATAAATCCATCACTCTGATCATAATAATTCAATGTAGAATTTATTTTATTGGGAATAGAGCACGTGTATGATTTGTTAAGTATTCAGCTTATTATACACTTGCAACTGCTTATTATAATTTTATATAGGATGAGGCTCTATAATTGAATATAATTCAGTTTTGATTCAGTTCTCATTTAGATTATTGACTACACTCACGGTAGGCTATCCACTTATAGTAAATTATATCAGTGATTTGATAGAAATGTTTTTTACACTCAACTTTTTGAATTCAATCGACGTGAATGTTCAACTGTAATTTATTTATTTCTTCTTCTGTCTTCTTCTTCTCCTGCCTTCTCCTTCTTATTCTTCTTTTTCTTCTCCTGTCTTCTTCTTCTCCTTTTTTTCTTCTTCTTTTACTTCTCCTCCTTCTTCTTTTTCTTCTACTCTCACCTCTCTTTTTTCTAGCCTTTTTTCATGGGAGAGATGGCTTATTTATCAGAAATGTGTTGTCAAAGATTTTTAAAGAATAAAAAGAAATGAATCAGAACCATAATGATCATTAGGTGGTCTCAACCTTGACAATAAACTTTAGAAACATGAAAACATCGGGAAGAATTACTGGTATGAAACGTTGATGAGAAAATGATTACTGACAGGGAATTTCGTGTTGAGATACAAGCATTCTTATTCTCCTGTAAAACGAAAAAAATGGTACAAAAATAGTTGGATAAACGTACTGTAGACATTGTCTTTTGTGGAAAATATCACCAGTAAAAAGTTCTTTTTAGTCTTTTGCACAGACTTCAAGCACTGTCGTACTGTTCGGTTCCAGGATGTGAAAACCGTCTGACTGCCATATTGCATTAGAAAAAATTTATATTTTTCATAATAAACATTTTTCATCAACAAATAACGAGCCACGCTTCCACATAATGGATAATTATCACTTCTACATAAATAATATTGCTCTCATTCTTCAATATTTCAAACTAAAATAAAAAATCTGGTGTGGCGCACTCACACAACTTTCCTTGCCGTTATGAAAATTGATCACCAGACGCTAGTGTTCCCGCGCATCTCAAGTCTACTACTATTCAAAGATCTGAGCCAGCTGGTGACAGGACAATAACGCTGGAAACACACGAGGTCTGCTATCTCTTCATAGTGAATGATTGAATAGCATCAACAGTTGTCAACAGTTAGCAATTGAAATAATCACTTTTTCTCGAATTTCGAGCTTATTTTCAATTTTAGGTAAAGATGTTATTGAATATTAATTGTAGAGATTCTCATGCTCAATCTTTTCCACTCAATATTTTTTGTCTAAATTGTATCTGAAGCCTGATAATTGGGAATCTAAAATCAAACTTTGAATAGATGGGGCGGAGCTCCTGAAATTTTTACAGATATAGGACTTAAGGCAGTTGATAGAGCTTATCAATAACTATTTCAGATATGAATTTGATCGAAATCGTTGGAGCTGTTTTCGAGAAAATCGCGAAAAACCCTGTTTTTGACAACATTTTCGCCATTTTAGCCGCCATCTTGAATCGCATTGGATCGAAATTGTTCGAGTCGGATACTTATAGTGTAAGGACCTTAGGTTCCAAATTTCAAGTCATTCCGTTAATTGGGAGATGAGATATCGTGTACACAGAGGCACATACACTATACACACACACACACACACACACACTTACACACATACAGACCAATACCCAAAAACCACTTTTTTGGACTCAGAGGACCTTGGAACGTATAGAAATTTAGAAATTGGGGTACCTTAATTTTTCTCGGAAAGCAATACTTTCCTTACCGATGGTAATAGGGCAAGGAAAGTAAAAATTTCTGATTTTTTTATATCATTGTTGCCATCCAAAACTCAAGTACTTCGGAACCGTCTTGAAACTGTAGGTCCACTCAATAAGCCGCTCTCACTACACACCCAGCACATGCCTGCAGTTTATGTGGGCATCACCTTCAGTGAAATAAAAACAAATTGGGAAGTGGAGTGAATCACACTGAATACCGTACTTTACCTATTATTGAGGAGAGAGGTTTATGCTTTAAAAATCTTTATTTGAAATCTATTTGATTTCAACGTGCTTATACAGACAACCTTATGATAGCATTACCATAGAATTGCATAATGATAAGAAGTCTAGCCGACTATTTTCTTCTGATTCAATTTTTATTTCCAACCATCGTGATTAAAGCATACAAAGTTAAATAATCTTAATCATATGTTTATTAATATTTCATATTAAAAATTCATTTGATTCAAATTTGCTTATACAAGCAACGTTATCATGATAGAATAACCATAGATAAGTGCATTATGATACCTTAATAACTTGATCCTTATAGATTCTATTAGATTGAACGGAACTTGACAAACACATATGTTCATCATATGTATGATAAGTTGTGTTCAATCTAATAGAATCTATAAGGATTAAGTTATCAACATTTTGTTATTTACTTTGGTGTAAACGCAGCTAATATAGCCTACTATTATCTTTCCATTCTTGAATTTTTTCAACCATCTTGATCAAAACATACAAAGTCTTATAATCATAACTATGTTCCAAAGAACTCTGAATTATTTTTAAATTTTTCATGATCATCCTCTTTTATTACATATTTTGAAATTATTGGAGAAGTTACTATCCAAATCATGATGAATTGGAAATAGGAAAACTATCAACAGGCTGATTTTATGATCCAATGGGAAGACCATTCCAATCCAGATTTATAACTAGAATAAGAACTATGCCAGCATAGCTGCAATAGGGGTTTTCTATTCAGTTCAGAAGAACTGATGAAACTAGAACTTTGGGAACATAGCTCCAAGGAAAAACCAATCCAATCCAGAAGAACTAAAACTAGCATTTTTTAGAAAACTAGAGTTCATAAGAACTGATGAAACTAGAACTATGGAAACATAGCCCAGTCACTATATACATTGGTGCTTGCAATTTATATTGTAGCTCTGATTTTTTAATATATTATTTGGATATATGAGAGAAATCCAGAACCAAATTCTTCATTCAAAATTTCCTTGTGCTATATAGAAATTGGCCATTTTTTGTGTATTGGAATATGGGTTTAGGTACACTTAACAATAAATTTTCCATTTTTCGACCAAATTCGACTTATGATGCATGATTTTCAGCGCCTTGACGAGCCGAGAAGAATGAAGTGTAGTACGATGAAATCTGAGCATTGTGTCAAAAGTTATACCGGTAAGTGTTTGAAATTTTGATCCTTGATGTGTCCTTAAGCACGTCTCTCCACTAGGAAATACTGAAATGAAGTGCATCTAACGGGTGATTCTTATAGAACATAATCTCATGAAATAATGTCATTGTGCGAAATATCAATGTGAGGACAATATAGTTGGTGATGATGGTTGAAGCTGAAAATTAGGTGTTTTTCACAATACAAGGTGCATTGTTGTCAGGTGTACCTGGAAATCTATATGAGATAGAGCGCTCTACCTGATCTCAAATTGTAGAGCACAAAAATACGCCGAGAGGGATTTTGAATTATACATCTAAATGGTAACAATCAGAAGATATTGTTGATTGAAATTGATTTTCTCCTCAAATTTCACTCATTTTTGAAAAATCATAACTCAGTACTCATTGGAGATAGAGAGTTCCAGATGATCTCATTCCATTCAGAAATTCATAATATACAAAAAAAAGCGAGAGAAAACTTTTCTGTCCGATTACGAGATTTGGCAGAAACAGCTGAAAACTGGAAAATGAGCCGAAAATACAAGGTTTTTGGGCCACTCTGTATTTAGCACAAGGAAATTTCGCTTGAAGAAATAGGTTCTGGACTTCTCTTATGTACCCAAATAATATATAAAAAATAAGAACTACAATATAAATTGCAAGCACTCCCCCTTTTTATGTCTGTATTGACTGGACTAACAGCTACAGGGGAAACCCCATTAAATCCAGAAGAACTGCTCAAGGAAAAACCCAACCCATTCCAGATCGGAAGAACTAAAACTGGAACTGTTTAATTAGCTGTATGGAAAACCCCATCCAATCCAAAATAACTGGAACTAGAATGTTTTAGAAAAAGAGAATCCAGTTTTAAAATTAGAATCTAGAAGAACTAGAACTTGATGTGAGGTTCCTTCAATAACTTATTCGATATTATATTTTCTACTGAAGATTTTCAACTGTTTATTGTATTATGATGTATGATATACTGTGTTAAATAAATTGATATCTCATCTCATCTTATCTTATTAAATCAGAGCTCCAAGACAAAGCCAGTCCAATCCACTGGAGCTATATCCACCCCCACTACTACTATAGCCACCCCCGCTACAGCCCCCACCCCCTCGTGATCGCGGCTTGAGTCGTTCTTTCAGTGGAGGTACGGGAGATCCATCTGTAATCACACAATTGAAACGATAGAATATACAATCTAGAAGTTTATAGAATGAATCGAATTTATAGTGGGCCTTTATAGAATTTAAAGAATAATATAATATTAAATGAAAAAGACTAAGAAATAATTAATTTCTAATTATCAATAAATAAGTGGTTTTTTTGACAATTTCTTAGTCTTTTTCATTCAATATAATAATTACCACAATATCAACTTCTCAACTACACAAAAAATAATATAATATAATAGTATATCAATAGAATTAATAGCATATACAGAATGTTTCAGAAGTAATGTCGAACATTTCAGGGTATTATTCCTGGATGATAGGAGACTACAAATGTCGTATTTGAAGTGTCCAAAACTCAGCGGTTATCCTTATAGCTGCCATTTTGTTTTTTTCACTTAGGAATTTTTATCTCAAGAAGGAAATGATGTATTAATCTGAAATTTGGCATTAATATTTATGCTATAAAGACTCAACTTTATAAAATCAAATAAAAAATTTCCGATGTGAATTTTCAAAATGGCGGCCATTTTAAATTTTCGATTGCAAATTCCACGAAAACCGTTCACTTTACAGAGAATTTACAGGAAACAAAAAAGTTAGAAAATTTTATCAAGATTTCAAGAATACCTTATTTATTAAGATTGGTCATAAAATAACAGAGAGATTAATTATTTTCCTACAGCATGCATGATCATGAACAAACAAGATCATCTGAAAAACATTGTAAAATCAGCTGGATGGCCATATGGAGTCATATACCGAGTTTCAAAGCTTTATCCAAATACAATTGGGATTGAGAATGTAATATTGATGTTCAAATTGTGAAAAGTGGTCATGCATGCAATACGAAAATAGATAATTTCTCTGTTATACTCTGACCAATCTTGATAAATGAGGTTTTCTTGAAATCTTGATAAAATTGCTAACTTTTTCGTCTCTTGTAAATTTTCTGTAAAGTGAACGGTTTTCGTGAAATTTGCAATCAAAAATTTTAAATGTCTGTTATTTCGGAAATCTACATAGAAATTTTGTTTTTAAAAGTTGAGTCCTCATAGCATAAATATTCATGCCAAATTTCAGATCAATACATCATTCAGCTCTTGAGATAAAAATTCTTAAGTGAAAAAACAAAATGGCAGCTAAGGATAACCGCTGAGTTTTGGACACTTCGAATATGACATTTGTAGACTCCTATCATCCAGGAAGAATATTCCCTGAAATGTTCGTCACTCTGTATAGTTAATAGTATAGAATAGAATTTTCCTCCGATTAAAATTACAATTCAAACTCCTGCAATCATATTATTATTACTAATCAATCTTTAGTAATCTTCTAATCATCTAATCAATGTAAATCATGATTCAAACTGCAGTCATCAATGTTTGTAAATTGTTTGTAACCTGCAGTTGGAAGCAGTCGATGTGATGATCACAAAGGCTGCCAGAAACCATGAAGAGACTCTACATAATCATCAGAACATCCAAGCTAATACAACAACAACTCTATAATACTCAAAGCTAAAACAACTCTAATTATTATTATTTACTCTGATGGCTTTTATTGGCAGAGAGATCCTTTCGGATGTTCTGCCTTGCCGTATTACCCAATGTCATTTCCTATCAACACTCAAGTTTATAGGTTATGTATTCGGTTCTTCATTTTTCTCACTAAAAATTTGCACTTTCACTCTAATACAGTGTGGAGACTGAAAAGGATGAAGCCTACAGATCTCGTGTAAATGTAGAAAGCGTGATACTGAAAGATCCAGTGCATGGGCATTGCTCAATAACTAGACTGTGAAGAAGTAATATATATAGCTGCAAACATAAAATTTTTAAATTTTCAAATGGCCTTATCTCCTGAACGGTAAGGAATTTTGCAAATCTGATTCCAGATTCGTGTTTCTCGCGTCAAAGACCATAAGATCTTGAAGTTTGAGCGATTTATATTTTTCACAAAAAATTGATAAAAACCATGGACCATCCTGAAACACACTGGAACAAGAAGTAGGCTATCTTGTTAGATTTTGCTGAAATTTTCACCATAGATAAAGCTTGACCTGAGAAATGTCGGAGCCAAATTTGGCATCCCCAGCTACTATACAGGGCTAGTTATGAAGCTGAAAAAGTAAAATGAAGCCTACGTCTTTAGTGTCAAACTTTAACCTATTAATTTAAGCTAGAATTGAACTGTTCATTAACCAAGTGCAGTCAGTCGAATTATAAGGAAAAAATGTTTGTAAATCAAAATAATTCAAACTTCACTATAATCATTATGAATCGATATTCGAATTGTAGTGATCACTGTAAATCAGAAAATTAAAATTATAACTAAGAATATTATCATTTATCAATAATTCATCTGGAGTATGTATTTATCCATACTTATTCATGCAAGATTGAATGATATTCCCAATCCACTTGCTGATTCTATAATAATTGAGAGGCCTAGATGCAAAAGTCACACTCTCCACTTTTCCAAATTTTTGGGAAACCGCAAAAAACTGTTTCATGATGATAAAATAAGGATATTGTTGCAAGTTTTTTTTCAAGCAAAGCTTGAAACTATACCAACTACTCGCACACAGCTCAATAAGTTTTTGAATAATAAAACAGGAATTTAACTTCAAAATACACAAAGTGTGAGTTTTGTAGCAAAATTTGGTTAAATGTGTATTTTGAAGCAAACTTACATGGAGAATGTAAGTTTTGTACCAAAATAGATGGGATACAACTAGAACCAAGAAAAATAAATAGCAAGTGATTTGTGATAACATTCTTACCAGGAGGAATAACCATGAAAAAATAAACAAGAGTATTTTCATACATGTTTAATAAATAGTAAAAAAACTGTCCATAGCAGTAGAAATTAATAAGCTTGAAATATTATTAGTCATTTCTTTTGACATCAAACATTGCTGTAATTTATTTCTGGAAAAGGCTCTTAAGGCTCTTCTTCATCCTCATGAAAAAATAACAAGTATTTACATACATTTCAAATACATTATGGAAAAAAAACTGTTCATAGTAGTATAAATAAGAATGACATTAAAAATGATGATTAATGTATGACATCAATGTTTGATGTAATTTATTTCCTGAAACGGCTCACATGTTGGCTCTTCATCATCATCAACAGCTCCATCAATAGTTTTTCTATAGAAAATCAACTCTTTATTTTGCCTCCACTGATCACCATAGTGTTTTTCCAACAAATTATTCACATCGTCCTTTTTTGTTTGTTTTTTAATGAGTTAGATTTTGGAATGATGAGTGGTTCCATATTGAATATCACCATGTTTTTTTGCAGCATTTCGCTTCCACTTATCAAGAGATATTTTCTTCTCTCTAGTCATTCCAGTAGAAATCTTGACTTGTTCTTCCATTGAATTCCTTACTACTTGGATATTGAACTAATTCAAAATAATAATATAACAAATTGAGGTGGATGATCAAAACAAATGAATCTAACCAACAAAAGTGCAGACCGAAACAGAGCACTTAGAGCAATGAACTGAGCACACCCATGATGCTTTGCAACCTTCAGATGCCCTGTGATTGGCTTAACTGGAGAGTGTGAATTTTGCTGCAAAACATCGACTGGTAAATGTGGCTTTTGATCCAAATCGTGATTTTCAATACAATTTTTAGGTCTGTAAAAGTGAGTTTTGCTACAAAACAACCAGACAGTCTGATTCCCCTTTAAAATACGAACACAGCCATATAAATAACTCAATTTCTCAAAAAATGGAGAATGTGACTTTTGCATCTAGGCCCCTCAATTAGGCTATATTATATAAATAATTCTTTGTTGTTTGATGCTACAACTATTTATTTAGAATCTTATTATATTTGCATTTTAGCTTCATGGTTGGGCATTGTATTTATTTTGATCTGTTCTGTCTTATTATTGTTCCCTGTAACTTATGTTGTTTTGACTTTACCTGTATGTGAACTGATTGGCTTTATAAATTGAAATTCACACTATATGATCAGAGATGTTGTCAGTTTTAAATATAGTTTATTTATGTCATTATCTTACATATTCAACATCTCTCCCATTTCACATATGAATTGAATTTGAATTTAAAAAGCCTAGAGATCCTTGTAAGGAAAATGTTATCATTGACCATTCATGAAAAATTCTCAGTTATTTGTAATGAAAAATATATCCTGTTTTGTTACAAAAAACGAATATTCAAGTATGCATAAACAAAACGTACCCAAAATAACTTGGAGATTAAAGATATCACATTAATAAACAGTAATATGGAGTAATTCGGGAGAAATGGAAAGAAAAAAATAACAGATTCTTGGTCAAATTTCAAAAGAAGTATAATCAAACTAGAAACTTTAAATTAAAGGCGTGCATGTATATTTTTATGTTATTCAAACAATGCATGTATATTATACCAATACGAAGCTTTGCACACAAAATATAGAATCTGAAACACATTTATAATAAATGATGACAATTTCTTCCATATATAATGACTATTGATAATCTATAGATTCAAATAAAATTGGTATTTTTGCCCTGATTTGATTGGGATTGAACCATCCCAGAATCCCCTCTTTCAAAATCTCCTGCAACAGAAAAACTTTGATATCACACATCGGCATTAAAAATTTAATTCAATCGATTCTGGATTTCAAAAGAGAAAAATAATCAAAGTACCTACTGATCAACTCATGTGAAAATAAATGTAGCGTTCTTCTTCATTCTACTGTTTACTGGCTCTACTGTAATATTTACAATCCAAACATATTAAATTATTCATCTTTCTTTAAACTCATCAATTGAGAAATCCGAAAGCGCTCCTAGTTATCTAATAATGTAGAAAGTACTAGTTCTTGATAACTATTATTCAAAATATTAGACTCTAGTGTCGTCATAATAGTTCAAAAACGAATTTCTATAAACCTTTTTTGAAAATGATTTGATAGAAATGTCGCGGGTATGAAATTAGTGATACTCTTTTAATAAAGTGTATGTATAAGGTAGAGGTTGGATAGGGTAAATATCAGGCAAATCATAATCAGGCGGATTTGGAGAAAAACGACTTACCCAACAATTTCGGCAATTCTGATATAACAGTCGAATTATACTTACTGAAACAGAAAATTTCAATTCTAATGAATTCTAATGACTAAAAGACAGAAATTCGCCTTGATTTATAATTCTTACCGTATATTATTGGAAAGTAGGATGTAAGTATATTTCAAGTAGGCCTACTATACCAGAGAATATTTGTCAAGGGCTACAAAGACTTAAATTAGTAAGGTATATAAGCCTGTTTTTTCGTTTCCAATCATTTTATGATTTTGTTGTTTTGTCAATTGATTGATTTCAATGTAGTATTAGTATACGTAGGACTATCACTAAAATTATTTTAATACTGAGCTGAAAAAACCATCCAAAGTGAGAAACGTTGAGTAGAATTTTTTAGTTTTCTCTATTATCACTCCCACAGAACAATGCAAAATGATGAGAATATGGCAGTTACAATATTGTTCTAATTCATTTGTTCATTCTAGGGCTAGGCAAACAATGTCCAAGTTGAAAACTATATATTTTCAAATATTTTTCGTTACCAATATTATTATTGTTGTATTCTTGTCTCACCAAAAAATTGATTCGATAGAATAACCTATTCAAAAATATCTCCCTCTATTTTCTGCTTGATACTTTTCGGTTATTTTCACCCGTCAATATAAAAGACTTGGCTGAAATATGTTAATGGTTCTAAAATTTAAATCTTCCAAGATACCATGAGAGTAACAAATATCACTACGCGAGATTAATGGAAATAAGGAATAAGTAGAGTTGTTGAAGATTTTGTATCTTCTTGTTCCCAATAACTTGAATAAATTAATGCATTATAGGTGTTCTTTTGATTATTATTGTCTATCCTAGAACTGATTTTGATACTTTATTTTTTAATATTCTTATAGACTACCGTATATAAGTACTTAGAAGTTGATGATTTACACTAGACACAGAAATAGATATTGAGGGATTTCTTTATATTGAGGAGAGCAAACAACTATATATATGTGGAACATTTCAAACTGACAACGTCCAGCTCTCTCTTCACCTAAGTAGGTAGAATACTCTAGAGATGAATATTAAACAATAAAATAAAAGAAATTACTTACTATAGATATGCTGGTTCCTGTTTAACGACGGGGCTAGGACCCGATGGTTCTTTCAGTTTAACTGTGCCAGCTGTAAACAAAAAAGAATTTTCTAGAAAATTTATAGAGTTTTCAAGGAAACTCAGTACACAACTAAACTCGGTACATCTCACTAAAGTATGTTTCTGTCAAGCTGCTTGATTTCATTCAATATCCAACTCCAATATTCGAATATGTTGTTCAAATTTCAATATTCAATTTCCATATTCAATATTCGAATATTGTTGTTTAAATACGTCCCTGATGGAATGGAAACACAATATAATGGTGTATTCTCACTGCAGAAGTACTCCTACCAGTTAAAAAATTACCAGTAAGGGCCGTTTGCACAGTGAAAGCTTAAACTGAATTTAATCAGCTGGTGACTTAAACTCAAAATGAATCATATTATAACAAACGAGACTTGATACGGATTTAATCCAGTTTAAAATGAAATACAGTTTAAACTGTCACTGTGTAAACCAAAGACCTTAAAGAGATATAACCTTGAGAGAGATAGACCTTAAAGATGCATCTTCAAGGTCTTTGGTGTAAACGGCCCTAAGAATGACAACATTTATTTTCTGTTCCCATGCCTTCAATCAATTAACATTGTTGGCTCTATCATCTGATATGAGACCAATTAGGGCTGTTCGGTAGGCCTACACCTTTTTATTTTCATTTTAATTCAATAATCTTTTTCAATATAATTGTTGAGATCATTATAAGAGTGAGAAAAAGTGGCAACTGAAATTTTTAAGTGGTCTAATAAGCGAGTTATTGGAGTGCTAAACTCCGTTTTCTTTCCAAATCATAAACGGTTTCGAATTTTTCCATTGGAGTTTTTTAATACATTCAGTACCTATATTATTATTTGGCTTTGTTCTAATATGCGTTTTTCGCATACTTATTAAAATAAACAAGTTATCGAATTTACAAAAAATGTTACTTTTTTATTTATGAACGATATTGGGAATAAAACGTTTTAGTTTGGAAAGATACATTTTTTGAATTTTTAAGAGAAGTTCTAATAATATAGTCGAAGCCGTTCATGATCTGGAAAGAAAACGGAGTTAGCACTTCAACAACCCATAACTCGCTTATTAGACCACTTAAAAATTTCAGTTGCCACTTTTTCTCACTATTATATTGAAATCAAAATTTATTTGATCTTAACAATTATATAGAAAATGATTATCCAATTTAAATAATAAAAAAGTGTAGTGAACAGCCTTAATTCCTCATTGGAACAATAATAGATAAATCAGCTCATCAGAAAATTAATTAAATTATGTAGATAGATGAATTGAGAATAAACTATGCATGTTATGTATGAATTAAACCAATAAAAAAAGAAGAACATATTAATTGATTCTACTTTTCTCTATGATGTTTTTTTATGTTGTTAATACTATATAACAATAATTTATAATACAATAAATTATGTGAGTAGGTACCTACTTCTCCTTATTAGTTTACAAATTTGACAGAGGTTTGAAAGCTTAAGAAAATAAATAAACAGTATTCATGACTTGGTTATTTATTTCAATGATTTTGTGAAGCTATTGCCATGAAAGGAACCATAACCTGTTATGGTTAATGAGGAAATTGTTGTTGTTGTTGTATTTTATAAAAAAAGTTTAAAAATTGTACTTTGGAATTATTTCTTCATTGATATAAATGTTTATTCTTTAAAATGTATGAATTCAGGGCTACTTTCTTGTATTTATAGAATATAATTATATTCTATATTCTTGTTTTATTATTTATTAATTTCAAAGGGTACTATAACTCTATTTTCTAGATATTTATTCATTCACTATTCTACAATATAAGAGCAAACTCACCAAATACAACCTGATCATAAATATTATTTGCATGGTAATAGATCTCCTTTATTCTAACACTGGAAGATTTGCTATCCAATCGATACTTCCAAATGCTGACTGCTCCAAAATATTCCACTTTTTCCACAGGTATCGCACCCACCATCTCAGTCACTCGCCTTTGAAATGATTTATTCACCTTCTTACTTACTCCCTTGGTTACCTCCTAGAAATAAACGTTTCGACATTGAGATCCACTATCAAATCAGATAAAATAAAGCCGTATTCCATTGAATCGATATTTGAATGTTTCATTATTATTTGAAACTATACTAGTTGTTCTGTGAACAGTAGACCACGCAGTATTCTCATCCACAAGTACCTGATTGAAACTATAGACCTTATGGAAATACAGCAATAGACTGGCTTCTCCACACATCTGTGTAATCACTTGTCAGCTGATTCATGATGAATAATTCTATAGTCTGATTTTTTCTCTAATGGAGGCTCCTTTTTCCTTTTATATTATCCTTGAAATGCAAAATTTTCAAAAACCTTGTATATACGTCGAAGCGCAATTAAAAAAAGAGCATACCTGTCAAATTTCATGAAAATCTATTACCGCGCTTCGCCGTAAATGCGCAACATATAAACATATAAACATTGAACATCAAGAGAAACGCCAAACCGTCGACTAGAATCTTAGACCTCACTTCACTCGGTCAAAAAAATACTTGAAGCAGCAAGCAATGATTCAATAAATTTCAAGGACTATCTTATTATTTTATCTTCCAATCTTATTACATTTGTGTCATTTGTATTCTAAATAGATAAATGAATAAATACAGGACATACATTGGAAAGAACAAGAAAAACTTCTTGTATCCTGTATTTTGAACATTTTTCCTCAAAGTGATGAAACCACTTGAATGCGGGTGTGAATATTTCCTATTTTAGTGATAATAATGTGAAATATTTCTTCCATGTTTGGTTTTGAAGAATCTGAATTTAAAAATCTCCCTAGTGAAAATAATATTAAGGTCTGAAAATTTTGTGAAGTGAACAACTGCAAGACTGCAAGACCTATTTCGGACTATGTGTGTAACTTTATCTAAATTTGGGAGAGGAATAGCACAAGGTTACTTCTAATTATTTTCTCTCTCCCTATCATTTTGATGATGTACTTATTGTATCAATCAATAAAGAATCAATCTCAATAATTCCATTCTGTATTATTTTGAGCATTGAACTGAATAAGCCTTATGAGTCTATCTCTTTTGTATTTTCAATACAGTAGTATGTCAATTCACTATGAAGCTTCAAAACATGAACAAAAGAGTTCACAAAAATCAATTTTTCTATTCATACTTCAATCAGACTATTTCAAATTCCGGAAAATCAATGTATCACATTCAACAAGCTACATAGAAAATGTTAATTGAATATCAGCATATGGTATGTGATTGTATTCACAAATGAATAAATAATATTAAATAGAAAGACTAAGAAATTGTCAAAAACCACACATTTATTGATAGAAAGACCGGTTTCGGTTGTTACACCAGGAGTTTATCAGAGATTGACAATGGTGTAACAACCGAAACCGGTCTTTCTATCAATAAATCTGTGGTTTTTGACAATTTCTTAGTCTTTTTATTTAATATGAATAATTACCACAATATCAACTTATTCTCAACTACACAAAAAAGTGAATATATAATAGATTATTCCAATGCCTTTGCCGATCAGAATCACACAATGAATTCAAACAAAATATTTAATAAATTGAATAAAACTATTGATTTAGGAGATATAACTAGCACAATCTATAATTTTGAAACTTATAGCAGATTGAGCATGATAAATCTAATGTTTTTCGTTAATTTCATTCATCTTCAAGAATTAATTTGAACAACATACATACAGTATATTCAAATAACTGTTAATTCAATAGATGTTCTGATTTAGAAAATTGAAGCTCAACCTATTCTTAAATCTATATAGTAGCTGATGCATTATCCATCTGATTTATTCATTCATTGTAGGTATACTAGAAGTTCTTCGAACAGTAGACCTCGCGCAGTTATAAACCACAGTCTCCTCTTAAACTGTCCATCAGAGTAAATCCTGTCTGTATGTCATGTTGGGCGAAACGGCTAATGGCTGTTGAGGTTGGTGTATCAAAAATGCAAACATCAAAAGTTAATCTCCTTCAAGACATACTGGCAACAGGTCAGCCCGAGTTCAAAGCAGAGAAAGGTCGAGAGACAATACTATGTTATTTTAGTTATTAATTGCATGCGTTATTGCATGCAATCAATAGTTCATTTAATAGTGCATAAAAATTGCATTCCATGAGGCATGCAATTATAATAGTCCACACAGCAGCTGATTTTCTACCAAGTTACATTGAGATATTAATTGCATGCAATTAATAATCCACTCAACAGCTGATTTTTGATGAATAATTCTATAGTCTGAATTTAGAAGGAGACTCCTCTATTTTTGTATTATCCTTAAAATGCGAAAATTCAAAAAAACCTATATATACGTCGAAATTTCGATGCAAATTCAAAAAGGAACATATACATGTGAAATTTCATGGAAATCCATTGCTGCGTTTCGCCTTAAATGCGGAACATGAATATAAACATAAAGAGAAATGCAAAAACCGTCGACTTGAATCTTAGACTTCACTTCGCTTGGTCAATTATTTTATTATCCATCTGTAGACATCAATTATTTATAATCCATCAATTATTATTATCCATCTGTGGACAACATTTTTTTGTTTCATTCATTCTTTCATAGTCATCAAACACTTATCATCCAAATTACTGGAAGTGAAAAACAGAGAAACTCTCCACTATTTTCCTCAAATATTTGGGCTAAAAAAATTTCAGGAAATGTCAAGTTATCTGTTGAGAAGTGGACAAGATGATTCAACAGAGAAAACAATGTTTTGAGACAAATACTTCCCTTCTCTTCTCCTCTTCACCCTTCATCCCTTACTTTTGTACCCTCTACCTGTCTATAACATGGGAAACCATAGATAGTTGGCTAGGTATTTTTCCTCCTCTCTTTCTTTTCAGCACACCCCACCACCATGAAGCCTATTTATGTATTTTATAAGACATTTATTTTTGACTTATCGTCAGGCTCGCTTCGCTCGCCATATCCGTCTAGCCAGGGGGCTCAGCCCCCTGGACCCCCGACTGGATCATAAAAATGAGATCAGCGGGCTCGCTTCGCTCGCCTGCATTTTTCATTTGGGCATACTTCATTCCATCAGAGAGTCAAGGTACTGAGAAAACGCAGAAAGTTGAGAAAAACGCTGATTTTGGGCGTATCTTTGATGAAATATTAAAGTCACCTCATCACAAAATTTTTAGACCCCAGCTAAACCTCTGTACCAAATTTGAAAATTTTCTGTCTATTACTTGATGAAATAACTGAGAAAACGCAAATAACGCTATTTTTTTGTGTATCTTTGGCGTTATTTCAAATTCCTTCTAACACAACATTATCACACCCTAGCTGATCTCCTGTACTAAATTTGAACAATTTCTGCTCATTTGTTCTCGATAAATCTGAGAGAAAGCAAAAAAACGCTGGAATAACGCTAATTTTGGGTGTATCTTTGACATTATTGCTAAATCCTTCTAACACAACATGATTACACCCTAGCTGAGCTTCTGTACTAAATTTGAACATTTTCTGTTCATTTGTTCTCGATAAAGCTGAGAAAACGCTGGAAAAACGCAGATTTTGGGCGTATCTTTGGATTTTTTTCAAATCCGTTCTTAGTGCGCCTCTAAAGGGCTAACTGAACAAACCTACCAAATTTGAACGTTTTTGGTCTGTTAGAGTTTTAGTTATGCGAGTGAGTGAGTGAGTCAGTCAGTCAGTCAGTGAGTGAGTGCCATTTCGCTTTTATATATATAGATTGTGATTTTTTGTGTTTAGATTTCTTCTATGTATATTGTGTTGTTTTGAATGGAATTATTGATTGATTGAAATGTTTCGGTCAAATTACAACATTCAACATGTCTTTCTTACCGTAGTTTCATAAGAGCAATCCCACAGTTCCTGGTTGACTATGGAGAAGCACCTGTTGTTGACTTTGCCCAAAGGATCTCCTTTACCATAATACGTCTTATCATAGTCTTTTGTTTTGGGCTTGAAAATTGAGCATTCAGGTAGGTACTGATCGGTGTAGAGTAATGGTATATCATAATCATCATCATTCAATAACATTTTGCAACTAGAAAAAAAAATGTTTCAGAATGCTTTCATTAATAATAAATATCGGGACACCGAGCTTCGCTCGTTATTTTTTTATTTATTGATAAACAGAGAACAATAATTCTCCAAAATGATCGTGTTCATATTCCACAGCTGGCTATATGTCATCTTATGAATTTCGGGGATGCGATATTTTGATTTTTCACATACTCACTCGCTCACTCACTTTTTTACTATCCACAGCTGTTTCAGTCAAGGATGAATTATTATCCTTTACTGTCGTTCAGCGAGTTTTCCCAAGGATGAAACCTAGGGCAATCGAATCTTTTATCATAAACCTACTATGTTCCAAATTTTGTGAAAATCGTTAGAGCCGTTTTCGAGATCCATGAAACATAATAAATAGCCACATATAAAAATAACCAAATATAAAAATAACCAGAAATAAAAATAGCCAGATATAAAAATAACCAGATATATAACTAATAAAGAAATTGCTTGCTTATTATAATAGGCTATCGAAAGTCCCCATTCCTAACTCAAGTGCTAAGGGGAAGAGGGTGGTTTAAAAGTTGCATTTTTCAGCTTTTTGCTTTCACGATCATATTATCTTGAGAACAATTTGCGTTGGACAGACATAACTAACTATTCCAAAATGAAGATTGATAAATTCTCTACATGTTTTGTTCAATTAATATCAATTTTTATTTATATTATATATCATGTAGCCTATATTGTGTGAGAATGGATATAGAATTTGATTTGATTTGGAATGGGAAAAACAGAACTAATATGGGATTTTGATTTAAAATCTTTTCGATACCGGACTACTGTATTCTGTATATTAAGTTTGCAATATATATAAGCTCCAAAAATAATTTGAAGTGGAAATATAGCATTAATAATGTATTTAAAATAGGAAATTCAAACCTTTCTACTACTGGAACACTGTATATTGAGTTTGATTTATATAAGCTCCATCAGTTTAAAGTGGTACCGTAATATAAGAACAAGTAACAGTTCAGTAACAAGTAACAGTAACAGTTCCATGAATGACATTAATATTCTTGTTTTGTAGAGTTAAACTTCATAATCTACTACAATAGTGTAAGTATTAAATAGGTAGGCTAGTTTAGTATATTATATCTATATTGATTCATTTTTTTTTTGTAAAAGACACAATAATCATAATATAATTATGTCCATGAATAACAATTTAAAGTGATAATTTAACAACAATAATAATGTAACGGTTTCAAGGCATCAATATTCTTTTATTTGTGGAGATGGCTTCCATAATCTACAAGTGTATAACTACAAGTATTAGATAGGTAGGCTTGTATAGTAGGTATATTACATTCATATTTGTTCATTTATTTATTGTAAATAACACTATGATCAGAATATAATATTATAACCGTGGAAAAAGTAGGCTGAGCATGCATCATTTCTCTCCCAAATTTTCATGGAAAGTTTGTGTTGTAATAACTTTAAAATTATAGAACTTTGAATTTTGTCATTTTGCAATACCAAAAATTTGAGTAATATTGAGAATTCACTCTAACATACATTGACATAATCTGAATCATAAATGACCTATGAATAATAATAATAATGAATTTATTCTTCAGTAAAGAAAGTGAACAAAAGTACAAACAACAAAGAAAACATATAGCTTCTATGAAATTAGAGAAATGATGTACTTACGATAATATATTCTAAATTTACTGAGAAAGACACTCCCGAGAAATTTCTATGTGAGAGATGCCATCAATGAGCAATATCTTCAATTATTTTTGTTTTAAATAACTATTGAAATAAGTGATAAATTATGAAATTCATCTATCACAAAAATTATAAATTGATCTTGAAAACACAAAAATAATTTTGATTTTATGCAAATATTTATTTATATTCATTTATTTATTTATTTATTTATTTATTACAGAACAAAGAAGACTACAGGCATTAAGCCCAAAACAGTCTTCGCTACAATTTACAATCGTATTAAGCAAGTTACTAAAAAAAAATAAGATACAGTACATGCAATTTTCATATACATAGGGAAATATGATGAAAGCATATTGAAAGTAAATAATACAAGTAATACAAGTAGTTTATTAGTAATAAATACAGAATGAGGAAAATAAGTTATAAAAAGAATACAATTGAGCATAGGAATAGGTTAAGGGGGAACATGTACCACTGATGGAAAGGGAATTGATGAAAACAGAGGAACAAAGACAAAAATGAGTTAATAACAACAAATATTCAAGTATAATAGTTGAGGAGTTTGAACTTTAGGTTCGATCACTTCATTGAATTCCACAATAATTTTGCAATATATCAACGACATTTTCATAATTCATTAAGATTAACATTTCAATTTTGATTTATGATAGAGCTATAATCCAAAAATAATGTCAAAATAGCACGATTTGCTTTTTTGAATGATAAACAAGTAAAGCAACACCAATGTTAATAAAATACTGCCATTTTAACGTGGACCTCACTATAAAATAGTTTCCAAAAAGAAAGGATTGTGTAATTTACATATTAATTTAAGGATGGATCAACAAAATCTTCATACTTTTAAAAGTAAGCATTAGTTGTTAAAATTACGTCACTTGTATGTGCTACTACTTTATTAAAATTATTAGAAACAATATAAAAACATTAAGTTCTTCTATTTACAACATTTCAAACCTTCTTGAAATTGAAAATTTGAAAGTTTTAGATGTTTCAAATAAAAGGGTATTGTACTCCTTGTTTCTATATGGTTTCTAACAGTATTCTTTGTTATATTTCCAATTCACCTTAGCACCCAATCAAAAATTCGGTACCTGCTACTCTAACAAATGAATTGAGGCTCCAGTTATAGTTACAGTATTGATATCACATACATCAATTCACCTTAGCTGTAAATTGATGCATTGACATAAATTTCAAGAATGGATCCAAAAATCCTTATGGAAGTATTCTCAGGTTCAATCCCCGGCTGAATCTGGTCAGCATTGCTTGGATACGGCAAGCATTGATGAGAAATTTTGACATTTTAACTGAATCGCATTATACTCACACGGCTGTTTCAGTCGTTTGTCCAATGATTGAGTATTTAGCCTTGCCAATTCGGAGAGTTTTCCCATTGCTTCCCTCGGCAATCACTTTGCTTTTGTACGTCGCATCTGAGATCTGTAGGTTTTCATTTCTATAGCCGTCTACCCCAAACTGAGTCTCAGGGAAAATATCCACTGGTGTGAAAAGGCTGTTGGATGAAATAAAATTTGTCAGAACCGGAGTCATTTTTATTATCATACTGTCACAATGTACTTTGGATGGGAACCTTGGTTCCCATTAGAAAAACATGGCATTGGGAAAATATTAATATCATTTGCATAATATTATGCTATAATCACTTTATTATTCTTCAAATTTGCACGAACGATTCTGTACCCATATATCTATAAAATGCATCCCAACTCATAGACACTATTGTGAAATGCTACACGATAGTTTAAGGTAAATAATCCAAGTATTTAACAAACTTTCATAGAATTTCCAAAATTTCAAGGCTGATATTGGCGTCAAACTATACCATACGATTGAATAAAAATAAAACAAAATCTTCTTCATATTGTATATGTTTTTCATGTTTCATAAATACAGTACCTCTGACATGAGTAACATGACAGGAAACATTTTTTGAATAGAACATTAAAAATTTCTCAGTTCAATGTTTAATAACTCCAGTACCTCTGACATGAGTTGCATGACAGAAAAACATTTTTGAATGGAACATTAAAAATTTCTCAGTTCAATCAAAATGAAAATCTTTTTCATTTCCTTATAAAATTTGTTGAATAATGATTCTCAATATTATTCTCATCAAATTTCAATTTCAATTTCAATTTATTTATTACAATTTTCACAATATTACATTTCACCAAGTACATATTGTGATGAATCTTTCAAATAGATCTCATGAAAAGAGAGAAAAATTGTGATTACCTTTTAAAATGAAAGAATTTGCTAAAGGAATGGTTAGCGACCGAGCGATAAAGCTTACTTATCAATAACTGTATATTTGATAAGAGTACCGTTCTGTACTGAATATTTTCTAGGAAAATTATTCAATAAAATTATAATTATTTTGCAAATAAAGCACAAATTATTTATGAATCGCTCACTGATTTTGAGGTTACACTTTGTTTACTATCGATCAGATGTTTTTAAAACAGTTCGAACGCAGCTGACTGATTCAAAGTATTGTCAAATGTCACGCTGGCTTCACGTAAGATATAATACCATCTCTAAAAATCAAAACTATCCATAAAGGATCAAGAATTTCAAATAAAAAAATAAAATGTATGTGTTATCGTTGAAATTATTTATTATTTAAGAAATTATATTATATGTCAGGTCTTATTGTAACTAAATAGGTCATAGCATGAAATTATATTATTGATAAAATGGCAGAAATTAATTATAACAATCTCAAACCTAATAAAAATTGTACAAGAATATTAATTTATTAATGATTTAATTCAACTGAACCACATGGTAATTAAATCTCTTTGGCAGGTCTAAGCCAATCACAGTGCATAGAAATAGCACCAAGACGGTGATCGTTTGAAAGCAACACATGTTAATCTATTATCAGACACCAACCCTGCCTTATCAGTTACACTAGCACATGTACATTGTATGAGAGGAACTATGTCTATAAGATTAAGCAGTTTTAAGAATTACATAAATTAAATTATTATTGTAATTAAAGGAATTGTATTCTACTGCTTGCCACTGACGTCATGTTTACGTCACAAGCGTTCTACCAATGGCAAATTTTTATGCAAATTATTACATCGAGATTCTGAGAAGCAAGGTCTAGCCTAAAAGCTTAGAGAAAAGACAGCACTTCCCTTTTGAAATCCTCACCGTGCAGATCTCTTTTATAGTTACCAAAGACCTATTTGTGAAAATTTCTTGTTCGATTTTAAATGTTCTATTTGTGAGCCGATATTTTAGGCCAATTTATTTGTTATTTGTAAATTTCTGTTTTCATCAATCGATAAATTTAAAAGCTTAAAGTAAATTATCCCTTAATTAATTCGGTGAAGGAGATATTTAAATTAAAATTCCCCACGTGCTGAAACCGAAGCCTGGATTGCCGCCGATCAAACGATTTTTGATCTAAAGAAGAAAACCACGACCGCCAAGGAAATTCACGTGAGTTATAAGTTTTAAAAGGGGCCCCAATCTACGCTTCGAAAATATTTCAGTGCAGAAACATAAATTTTTTCTTCGTTAAATTATTGGCCACGCCGACAAGCGCTTTAGCATTAAGAGCCTAGAATTTATTCATATTTAATTTATAAGAATTTGTAGTTGATTAACTATCCTCCGCTGCCTGAACCACGACCCCGAGCATTTTAAAAAATATTTTATAATTCATTTTTTTTCACTATTTTTTCAAAACTGTTCAATTTTATCAATTGTAAAATTCTGTTGAATCACGCATGGTATCATGCAAGCACAAGAAAATTTTTAACTATTCTATTAATGCTAAATTATTATCAACCTGTAAATCAAATTCTGAATCTGCACTGTATGATTACATATTTTATTATAATATATTTCAGTTTTGTTAATTCGCTTTCTGAGTTCGATTATTTCTTAAGCCTGTCAATTATTGTGTCTGATACGTTCTATATCATCAAGAACCGATCGAATACGATCATTGGAATAATTGAATCAAGCTGGATATTGGAACAGGTCTAAGTGGATGTAGCGAGTGGGGTCAGATCGAGATATTTATTCTTTGTCCTTACCTGCTCATACATCAGCTTTTATCTGTTACCTACCTCGACTTAGGAGCGAATGCATCAATTGTACAGCAGAGGCAGCCATAGATCATATAAATTCCTACAATAGAGCTTAAAACCCGACAAGACTCTGTTCTCGAAATATATTCTGAACGATATTTGGTTCAAATACCGTATTTTAATCCTTCAGAACTTATTAGAGACGCAGTCCCGTAAATTATCTACATCGGGATTTTTGCTCGACCTGTATGATTTTGTATGCTCATTCTTCACAGGTAATAATTTTAAGGTATCCGTATTCAGTGTTTAGCGTCCGCTACACTACTTATAAAAATTTCATCATTATACAATCTGTCATTAGAAGAATCAAGGGTGAGCGAGCGTTTAGGCCTCCCGCGATTCCGACAATTGTATGAATCTTGTAGTGAATCAATCAGTCTGGTGTTCACTCAGCGTCCACACACGCATTGCAAAATTTATAGCCTCTACACCATTGACTCAGTACAAGATTCACCCTACATGTGTGAAGCCGTTAAAAAACGCACCACATGATTTGCCGGCCCAACGTGAGGCATTTGGATACAGCACTACATGATTTGGCAAATCTCTCTACATATGTGAGGCGAGTAAAATACCGCACCACATGATTTGGCGCCCAACAGTGATAGGCATTGAAGAGGTGGATAATCGACTACGAGGATTATTTAGTTGCTCAGTATACTATAGCGCTGACAACGAGAAAATTTTTGAAAAATTCATGGTTGTGAATTTTTTCGAATTTAATATTGACTGTTCACTGTTATATAAAATAACAAGAAGTACCATACCCAATTTTTGAACGGAAAAGAAATTTATCGATTGATGAATTTTTAGAGAAAAAATCGAACTCAGAATTTTATTATCGTGTTATTCGAAAATTGGTCATACTATAAGTCATAGGTATAAGAGATATCATAAGAAAGGTCATATTATTTGAAGAATATTAGGTCTATATTGAAACAATTTATAAATATTTACAGAAAAGAGGATTGAAGTTATTTACATTTTTAAAAGTTTTTAAAACATAAAGAGGGAAGTAAAATTAAATCACGGATATATTGCGGAATAATTCAAACAAAACACTGCCCCTTTTATATAAAATTTTGCAAAGAACACTAGCCTATATATTGAATTGCGGCAAGAAATTATAAAAGTAAGATATTTATAATAATAGTAATAATAAATTATAAGAGGCGTACCTGTATTACCGCATAAGTGTTCACTGTGTATCCTGTATGTTCTTGTCATTTTTATGTTAACGATATTGCTAACTTGACTCATTTTATCACTGAACACATTGCTAAACCACTTTTTCTGTATTTCACTCACTACGAAGCTATCACAATTTCTATTGGATTTCTTATTAATTATTTTGTATATCACAACACTTTCACGTTTATTCACTGCACACTTTCGTTGCGCTATTTTTCCGCAAACTATGGCAGGAAACGACCAGGTCAATCCAAGTCTGTCGGACACCGAAGACATCTCACCCGATTGTTCGCCGCCATCCGCATCTGCCGCCGCATCCGCCGATTTCCATCCCAATGTACTGGATGATTTATCTTCGACGCAGGTGGAGGAGAGCTGCATTCTGGTGGAGGATACGTTGGTAGCCCAAGAGCCGGAGGATGAAACATCAGAAGAGCACTCAGTCGATGACGTCTCAGAAACAGGAACTCCCATTTCTCGCACCGTTGCTCGGATAAAAAACCAGCGGCTAACCGATAACCATGCACCCACTCCCGCCGTTGACTGGACCCTCATCCTGAAAGAAATAAGGAAAACCAATGAAGCAATAAATAAAACAAATGCAGAAATAAAAAACTTAAATGAAAAAAGCGATCAAACAAAGGAAGAATTAAAAGAAGACAACAAACAAACAAAGGAAGAATTAAAAAGGGAAGTTCAAGAAGCAAAGAAGGTAAATGAACAGGGTTTGGAGAAATTGAGTCAGCGGATGGATGGAGCATTCCGTGACACAGATAAAACCATCAAAAAATTAGCTGAGTGTCTGGATAAATCAATTTTAGAAACAAATAACCGATTGGATAGGATATCTGAAGATATGCATATGGGAAAAATCAGCGTCGAAGTCAGCATTAAGAAACATATACATGTGGAGAAGGATACAATAAAGGTGGTTAAAGTCAAACAAGCAAGCGAACATAACACATGTATGGAAAACCAACCCACCGAGAATGTCAGGATTGAAGTCGCGCCGCACCCCGCAGAACGCCGAGAGGGACCAGCCGACATCACCCGCCAGGCCGAGGACGACATCCATCAGGTAGAGGGACAGCCCGTACCACCGCGCGCTGGACACCAGGAGTCCAAGGACGTTGCCCGCCGCGTAGAAGAGCAGCCCGGACCGCCGACCGCCCACATCACCGTCCATCCACCGAGGACAGCGCCTGCAACATATAAACCAGCATTCATGAAGATAGTCACCTAAACAATAGAAATGAAACAGAAACCACAACAAATTGAAATCACAACTGAAAATAAAAACCTCTAAATCAAAACAACACACAAGTAAAATAGCAGCTCCACGGAAAAGAAAAATGGTCTCAAGAAAAATTTATCTACATCGCCGTCATGTTAGGCTAAAATTTACATCCAATTCCCACGCCATGCAGAAAGGAAAAAACGGTATCAAGAAGAACCTACAACCACCGCAGTCATGTCCGGTTGAAATCAAACAGACTGTACACCGCCATGCAGGAAAGAAAAATATCATCAAGAAAAACCCACAGACACCACCGGCATGTCAGGTTTAAAAAGATCAAACTACATGTCACCGGTAAACAAAGAAGGACAACATTGGCTGAAGAGATCTACCTACTTCGCCGGCACATTCGTTTTAAGCCAAGTTTGATAAAACGGATAGTTGCAAATTGGAATGGAAACTTGAAATAAATCAGAAATCAAATTTAGATGGGGGCTTGAGGAGAAAATAATTTCGGATTAACTGAAAATTGCATTCGTGGAATACATCAACTATCAAACTTCTTCATAGTCACAGCCTACCCACCGAATCATATCTTTGCAGACTAGCATCTTTCTACTGCAGCCTAATCAATCAACATAACCTAAACTTCGCCGCATCTCAGCTAATAAGGAAACATTATAAATCCACATCAAATGAAGAAATTATTATCAACTTTAATAACAGAAGAAATTAAAACTACAAACAACTTTAAAAATTTACCAACCTGATCAAGCCATCTGCCTCATGTTACAGTCATCACAGAAACAATCGCCTGGTATCATCTGCACAACTGAAAAATAGAAACAAGAATTATATTATCCACAGAAAATAATTATAAATTAGAAATAACATGAAATTAGTAGTGAATAGGAGGAAAGAAAATAAACAAAGTTTATTTGAAAAAAATGTGTAAATCTAACCTTGAAATACAGAATCAATAGAAAAATCTATTCAGAACCAAAGCCTGTTCGATAATTTTCTTCGTCCCACCAACCAATGTGTGCGAAATCCTAGAGTCAATGTATAGAATCAAAGCAATATCGTTATTAATTATTGTAACCTGTTATTTAATGTGGAATTATAAATAAAAAAACGCAACCAAAAATATATTTATGTTAATTTGCACGAAATGCGCATGTTCTGTGTTATATGAATGTATCTCTAAAAAACTCCAAAGAAAATGAAATTCTTACCTTCAAATGTGAAATTTATTACTGTTGCATCAAAAGATCATGAATTGTAATTCAAATTGATAAATATAATCTTAAGGACTTAATATTTGTAACCAACATTGATAAAAATCAAGAAAGCCATTTCAAGTGTAACCCTGTTTGTACGCAACGTACTAAGCGCAAATAAGAAATTGCTCGAGTCAAACGGTAGACGATTGTCAAGTCACCGAAGTAAAATCACACTCTCACCCAATTTATGTAAAAGCCAAACCAAAGAGTCGAAACTTGTAATAACCATGAAAAAATGATGAAAATCTATATTTGTTGCAAATACTGTTCAAATCTTAAGAAGTAATATGTGAAATTTGTATATTTGTTATAGTTATGGGTCTGCTCATAAGCCACCCGTGAATGGAAGTTGTGGAGTTGTTTTAATGAAGGATCCAAAGAGACCTCATTAATTATTGTATTTCGATTGTATCCAATGGAAGGAACAATCAATTATTTATTTTCTCGTAGCCAAAAGTGCACGATATATTGTTTTTAGTGTTAAGTGTTGAGTTTTCGTAGAAGTAAGGAGATGAAATAGTGTATTCATCACAATATCGGATTTTTCAAATAGTCATTGTTTCGACTCGTCTCCCAATTACCTATTTAAAATATCCTGGGGGCTTTTGTGTGATGAATCTTTCAAATAGATCTCATGAAAAGAGAGAAAAATTGTGATTACCTTTTAAAATGAAAGAATTTGCTAAAGGAATAGTTAGCGACCGAGCGATAAAGCTTACTTATCATAACTGTATATTGATAAGAGTACCGTTCTGTACTGAATATTTTTCTAGGAAAATTATTCAATAAAATTATAATTATTTTGCAAATAAAGCACAAATTATTTATGAATCGCTCACTGATTTTGAGGTTACACTTTGTTTACTATCGATCAGATGTTTTTAAAACAGTTCGAACGCAGCTGACTGATTCAAAGTATTGTCAAATGTCACGCTGGCTTCACGTAAGATATAATACCATCTCTAAAAATCAAAACTATCCATAAAGGATCAAGAATTTCAAATAAAAAAATAAAATGTATGTGTTATCGTTGAAATTATTTATTATTTAAGAAATTATATTATATGTCAGGTCTTATTGTAACTAAATAGGTCATAGCATGAAATTATATTATTGATAAAATGGCAGAAATTAATTATAACATCTCAAACCTAATAAAAATTGTACAAGAATATTAATTTATTAATGATTTAATTCAACTGAACCACATGGTAATTAAATCTCTTTGGCAGGTCTAAGCCAATCACAGTGCATAGAAATAGCACCAAGAAGGTGATCGTTTGAAAGCAACACATGTTAATCTATTATCAGACACCAACCCTGCCTTATCATTTACGCTAGCACATGTACATTGTATGAGAGGAACTATGTCTATAAGATTAAGCAGTTTTAAGAATTACATAAATTAAATTATTATTGTAATTAAGGAATTGTATTCTACTGCTTGCCACTGACGTCATGTTTACGTCACAAGCGTTCTACCAATGGCAAATTTTTATGTAAATTATTACATCGAGATTCTGAGAAGCAAGGTCTAGCCAAGAAGCTTAGAGAAAAGACAGCACTTCCCTTTTGAAATCCTCACCGTGCAGATCTCTTTTTATAGTTACCAAGACCTATTTGTGAAAATTTCTTGTTCGATTTTAAATGTTCTATTTGTGAGCCGATATTTTAGGCCAATCTATTTGTTATTTGTAAATTTCTGTTTTCATCAATCGATAAATTAAAAGTTTAAAGTAAATTATCCCTTAATTAATTCGGTGAAGGAAATATTAAATTAGAATTCCCCACGTGCTGAAACCGAAGCCTGGATTGCCGCCGATCAAACGATTTTTGATCTAAAGAAGAAAACCACGACCGCCAAGGAAATTCACGTGAGTTATAAGTTTTAAAAGGGGCCCCAATCTACGCTTCGAAAATATTTCAGTGCAGAAACATAAATTTTTCTTCGTTAAATTATTGGCCACGCCGACAAGCGCTTTAGCATTTAAGAGCCTAGAATTTATTCATATTTAATTTATAAGAATTTGTAGTTGATTAACTATCCTCCGCTGCCTGAACCACGACCCCGAGCATTTTTAAAAATATTTTATAATTCATTTTTTTTTCACTATTTTTTCAAAACTGTTCAATTTTATCAATTGTAAAATTCTGTTGAATCACGCATGGTATCATGCAAGCACAAGAAAATTTTTAACTATTCTGTTAATGCTAAATTATTATCAACCTGTAAATCAAATTCTGAATCTGCACTGTATGATTACATATTTTATTGTAATATATTTCAGTTTTGTTAATTCGCTTTCTGAGTTCGATTATTTCTTAAGCCTGTCAATTATTGTGTCTGATACGTTCTATATCATCAAGAACCGATCGAATACGATCATTGGAATAATTGAATCAAGCTGGATATTGGAACAGGTCTAAGTGGATGTAGCGAGTGGGGTCAGATCGAGATATTTATTCTTTGTCCTTACCTGCTCATATATCAGCTTTTATCTGTTACCTACCTCGACTTAGGAGCGAATGCATCAATTGTACAGCAGAGGCAGCCATAGATCATATAAATTCCTACAATAGAGCTTAAAACCCGACAAGACTCTGTTCTCGAAATATATTCTGAACGATATTTGGTTCAAATACCGTATTTTTAATCCTTCAGAACTTATTAGAGACGCAGTCCCGTAAATTAGCTACATCGGAAATGTAGCTGTTCGACTATGTGATCAGCGTTCGTTCAAAAGGAAGCGTCTGCGCAATTAATAATTATTATTGTTCATGTTTTATGAAACGCAGTAATCAAAACTCAATTTATGAAAACAGTTCTTTCAATGTTCATTAACACATTCATATGGATTGACTTATAGATGCCTAATGTTCATCAACGCATTCATTATCATCTATGAGTCGAGGTTGATAATTGATCTTTATTTGTACGCCAATATTATTCTATTTATGCAGAGAAATTGAGTTTGAAAATCATAAAAATTTAACTGACTTAACATAGTCAGTAGGGATAATCTTGAACAGAAAAAAATGAAAATCGATTTGAAATTTTTCCCAACATAGTCAGTCAATTAAATGTACTGAATACATCTACATACTTAATATATTGAATATACCTATTGGATATAATATTATCATACTGTAACAATGATTTTCGTGATTTGTTTGATTTTTTATGGGTTTTTGTTTGAAAACAATTTATTGTTCCATGTTACATCGTCATATTTGTCTCCAAGAGACATGACTTACTAATTTTGCTAACAGTATATTTCGTGTTCCATTGAAATCATTTCATGTAGTTTGTCCTGACGTATTTCACATGGAAAATCATAACCTACACTATACAATCTCATACGGTACATTCTTATGGGTTATTACTGTCTACTCGCGATGGTTTTTAAAGAAAACATGGAAGAGATTCAAGTTCAGCACTGTGGAAATTCTACGATGAAAAATTTACAAAACAGTATATTATTTACGATAGTGAATATAAACGCCTTCAATTTTGAAACGCAACTCTACTGTATACCTGTATTGCGGGTAGTATTTAAAAGACTGAAGGCGTTCACACAGAATTTTCAAAAATACTAGCCGTCAGGCTCGCTTCGCTCGCCATATCCGTCTAGCCTGGACCCCCGACTGGATCGTCCAAAAATGAGATCAAAAAATGAGATCAGCAAGCTCGCTTCGCTCGCCTGCATTTTTCATTTGAACCTCTGTACCAAATTTGAACATTTTCTGTCTATTACTTGATGAAAGAACTGAGAAAACGCAAAAAACCGCTAATTTTGTCGTTATTTCAAATTCCTTCTAACAAAACATTATTACACTCCAGCTGAGCTTCTGTAGTAGATTTGAACATTTTCTGTTCATTTGTTCTCGATAAAGCTGAGAAAACGCTAAAAACTGCTGGAAAAACGCAGATTTTAGGCGTATCTTTGGCGTTATTTCAAATTCCTTCTAACACAACATTATTACAACCTAGCTTAGCTTCTGTACTGAATTTGAAGATTTTCTGTTCATTTGTTTTCGATAAATCTGAGAAATAGCAAAAAACGCTGGAAAAACGCTAACTTTGGGCGTATCTTTGACGTTATTGCAAATTCCTTCAAAGAATTTGAAATTGCAATTTCCTTCAAAGAAGCTGAGCTTCTGTACTAAATTTTAACATTTTCTGTTAATTTGATCTCGATAAAGTTGAGAAAACGCTAAAAACCGCTGGAAAAACGCAGATTTGGGCGTATCTTTCGAAATTTTCCCAAATCCGTTCTTGGTGCGCCTCTAAAGGGCCAACTGAACATACCTACCAAATTTGAACGATTTTGGTCTGGTAGATTTTTAGTTCTGCGAGTGAGTGAGTCAGTCAGTCAGTCAGTGAGTGAGTGCTATTTCGCTTTTATATAGAAAACATGAAATATGAAGTATATTATTTCATGATATTAAGATTGCATATTTTGTAAATCAATTATACTCCTTCATTATTGTTGGAAAAACTATCTGGCAACGTTGATTGATTGATTATTTGCCTTTATTAGGGCGGAGTTAGGACTCCAGGTCCTCTCTGCCACACAATATCCTAAACAAAACAAACGTTTCGGAGCTAAAGAAGGATAGCGCTATCTGCTTTGTCGGATGATGGATGAGGATAGAATGCACAAATGTTAATCAAATACTACCATCATAACGAGGTCTTCACTATACAGAGTGTTTCAGGAGAAGTGTCGAAAATGCTAGGGTATTGTTCCTAGATAGGAGACTACAAATGTATTATTTGGAGTGTCCAAAACTCAGCGGTTATCATTATAGCTGCGATTTTTTTTTTCACTTGGGATTTTTTATCTCAAGATTTCAAGGATACCTTATTTATAAGGATTATAGTAAAAGAGTAACAGAGAAATTAATTCTTTCCGTACGATCATACTTTTACAAGACAAACAAGAACATCTGAAAAACATTGTAGAATCAGTTGTCCATATGGAGCCATACCGACTTTCAAAGCTTCATCTCGAATACAATTGGAATTAAAATTCAATATTGATGTTGAAATGGTGAAAAGTGGTCATGCATGCAGTACGAAAAGAATAATTTCTTTGTTATTCTTTCACCAATCTTAACCCTACAACTGGCGGTTGTTTTTGTCTGAACTGGCCAGCCGAATTCGGCATGTTTGCAGAGGTTCATTTGAATAATTGTAGGAATACATCCAAAGCACATAAGATTATTCATCATGCATCATTTTTCTCAGAAAATCCCAAAGAATGATTATATGTGGAAATAAAAATTCATAAATCTAAAATGGCCGCCATTTTGATAATTCAAATCGAAAATTTTAAAGTTTAATCTCCCATCATACCTGATTTTTCAAACAGAATTCGAAAACATACTTTATATTTCTTTTGAGTAAGGCAAGGCCTTACTCAAGTTACTCAGGCCATACCAGTTAGTCAAGACAAGACAAGACATGATCAGACACTTCTTTTAGTCACAATACTTCACAATCCTTTTTACAGATGGAAATTACTGAGATATTGCAATTATTCAAATGCTAATGAATTTATAATTATTATTAAACGAAAATCCAAATTAAATGCTGTAATTCACCCCGAAGACTTCTGCTACTGCAAATATTGACAACAGGGTAAACAGCTAGATGGAAATTCGATGAGCACTACAATTTAAAACTTATTTATCAGCCCAGGAATGACAAATAATTTTTGAATAGTATCGTTCATCGAATTTCCATCCAGCTGTTCACCCAATTGTCAATATTTGCAGTAGCAGAAGTCTTCGGGGTGAATTACAGAATTTGATTTGGATTTTCGTTCAATAATAATTAATACTCCACATTGTTGTTTTTGACGCAACTCACACTGATTAGTCATTGCAATTAGACATGTCTTCATAAGCAACTATGTGAAGTATTGAGACTAAACGTGACTAGTCTTGTCTTGACTAACCGGTGTACGCCCAGCCTAACACTCCAGTTCCAGACACACGAGAAAATTGCTGAATGCTGGAATTTGAATCGCTTGTGAAAATTGGAATATTGAAACGTATTCTGGGAGTTGGAATTCAAATGTTTTATCAAGTTCCTCTCTCAGTAACTCAGAGAACATTGAAAGAATATTGTAATTGTGTATGTTGTGTATTGTAGATTGATATTGGAATTTATAGACATCGATCTATTATTTCATATATCAATGATTTCTTGAGATATAATTGAAAATGAATGATGATGATTGGTGTGTATTGAACTCTATTGTAATAATGATTCTTAAAGCTTTAAAAATTAACAACAGTGATTAAGGATCGGAATAAATGGAGGGAGCATGTGAGAAGGAGAAGAAAAAGAATATTATGATGTAGAAGAAGAAGGAGGAGAAGAATATGAAAAAGAAGAAGATGAAGAAGAAGAAAAAGAAGTTGGTTGAATTATAAGCTCAATCCAGCTAGAGTTTGAATAGCTCAATGGTTCGAATAATTCCTCTGCTAAAATAATTCAACAGCTACAGTAAATTTCTCAATGAATTCACTTTTCGAATGCTAGTATCAGGCTGGCCACACACGGTAGGACATGCATGATAAACACATGTTCATCATGCATGTTTTGTTATTAGCGCGATGCTACTTACATCGAATAAACAACCAATAACAATAAATAAACCACTGGGAAATTGCCGTACATGATTATAAGTGCACAACTACAAGACCTAACCTATTTTGGACTATGTGTAACCTTATCTGAATTTGGGAGAGGAATAGCACAAGGTTACATTATTCTTCCTCTCCCCTATCATTTTGATGATTTACTTATTGTATGATTCAATACAGAATATTGAAGAATAATGATTTAACCTCAAATCGGAGATACAAAAACCTAAACTGGAAGAATTTTGCTGAAGCCTTTTGCTGTGATGAGACAACAATGTATGACGACATGTGTATCATGCATATCTATCATGCATGTCTATCATGCACGTCCTACCGTTAGTGACCATCTTCAGTATTTATTATTATCTCACCGTTTTAGATGCCTGGGTACAGTTCCAAACCTGCTTGTGGATAAAGGTGTAGGGAAAGTCTGGTATCAGCTGAGTGTTGTAGAAGTAAGTTTTAGGATTATATTCGTCTTTATAGTCCTCGTCGGGTAGTCTCTCACATCTAAACGAAACAAAAGAAAAAAAATTTAAAAATTCAAGTTACTGAAATTTTTGCACAGGTCAAGCGAATTCCAACCTAAGAAAATATAATGATACAGTACCTCTATATATAAACTATAGTGAGGTCCACGTTATAATGGCAGAGTGGAGAAAGATAGCATTCATCACCTGCTTGCTTGTCGCAATCCAGTGTGATATGCTTAGCAGTCTCTTCAGACTGATTAGTCCTCGTGACCTACGTGAGTTCCACTCCTGGCCTTCTTTGTAGGTCCTTCCGCTGAGGAAGGGATGACCAAATTGCCTCTAGGGCGCCTGGCCACCCTTGACTCAGCCTCTTGACCCCCATTTGTGCCTGGAGTTTCACCTATCTCTGGTCTCTTGGGTTTTTCTTCTTGACCCTCCGAAACTTCGCAGGGTCAGAAGCCTCACCTCTCCCAAGAGGTTTTGCCTGAATGGCCGCCTTTCTTTGAGCAGTGGTGAGTTTTGGCATCTCCACCGACAAACTCGTGACCTACGTGAGTTCCACTCCTGGCCTTTTTATAGGTCCTTCCGCTGAGAGAGGGGACGCCAAACTGCCTCTAGGGCGCCTAGCGCCCGGTCACCCTCGAATCACCCTCTTGACCCACATTTGTGCCTGGAGTTTCCCCCATCTCTGGTCTCTTGGGTTTTTCTTTTTGCCCCTCCGAAACTGCCCTGATGGGGCAGATCTCGTGGGTTTGAAGGCAAGGCAACTTCTGGAATTGCCTTGGGGTCCCTTTTAGTTGCCTCCTACGACAAGCAGGGATACTGTGGGTGAATTTTGGTTTTCAACACATTCTTGAGGACGATGTTCGACTCACATTGAAATCGAATCAAATATCAGAATCTAATTTCATTGCCTCAAAATAATATACAAAAACATCATATTCACAAAAAAACTGGAAGTTTATAATGAGTTGAATTGAATTGAAAATATCCTTGAACATCATGTACAGATACAGATACCTATTCTAAACAACAAGGTTAACAGCTAGATAAAATAAATGCAATTTCTCATAAATTAACATATATGTAAATTTATTTAATTGAATCAAGTTATTCAATAGTTAAATAGTGGGGAGAAAGTAAATTAGACCTTCAATTATTATCTTATGTCATTGAGGCCCGGTTGCGCAGCAGTCGGTTAAATTTTAATCGTGATTAATTTCACGAGAGCCAATCAGAGAAGTTTTTTTTTCAAGAAAAAGGCTTCTCTATTCTTTCTAGTTTTTATTGATTGATACAATAAGTACATCATCAAAATGATAGGGAGAGAAAAATTAAGGTAACCTTGTGCTATTCCTCTTCCAAATTTAGATGAGGTTAGTCTGAAATAGGTTGAGTCTTGTAGTTGTTTACTTCTCTGATTGGTTCTCATAAAATTAATCACGATTGAAATTTAACCGGCTTTTGTGCAACCGGCACTGAGAATATCATTGATTTGGAAACTTACCTAAGACGTTCATCTAGAGTCCCAATAACTTCTTCATAAGTCTCTCCCACTCTCATGAGTGAACCATACTTGTAATCAGGAGTCAGAACCGATCCGAAGATCTGATTTTTTTTAGATAATAATCGACCTCTCTATCACGGTTTTGCAAAGCATATGCACTCTCCCACACATGTCCAGATACGGATATCACACTAGAAATAGTCAAAATAAGTATGCATGATTAGTTTATTTATTTTATATATTTATATTTTTTACAAAGAAACACTGATTGGGAGAGAAAAACTAAGGATACTCCTTGTACTATTTCTCTCCCAAATTTAGATAACATTTTCAAAGTTCAAAATAGGGTTATGTTTTCACTTTACTAAAATTTAGTCCATTTTCACTCAAAAAAAAAAAAAAAAAAAACGAAAACTAAGATTTTTAAATTTTGATTTTTAAGTATCATTGTATAGTGAGGTCCACGTTATAATGGCAGTGGAGAAAGATAGGATATCAACGTCGCCGATCCTCTGTCTTGTCAATGCCGTCTATAGACGGTAGCTGATGCAGGTTTATTGATGTAATATTGGAGGTTCATTCTGGTTTAAAATAATCAATAGGTTTAAATAGCCTATTATATTTTATCAAGCAAGAGATTATAATTTTCAATAATTTAATAATTTAATAATGGCAATAAAGTAAGATAAGAGAACAACGTTGCCGATCCTCTGTCTTGTCAATGCCTACATAACATAACTTATCATACACATGATGAACATATGTGTTTGTCAACTTCCGTTCGATCTAATAGAACCTATAAGAAATAAGTTATAACCATTTTGTTAATAACTTTGGTGTAAACCTAGCTTAAAGATGCATACCTCTTTAATGTCTTCGATTGAAACTATAGACATTATACAAATACAGTAATAGACTGGCTTCTCCACACAAGAAGTGGAGTGAAGTCATCTGTGTAATCACTTGTCAGCTGATTCATGATGAATAATTCTATAGTCTGATTTTTACTCTAATATTGGCGTATGAAGGAGGCTACTTTTTCCTTTTATATTATCCTTGAAATGCAAAATTTCCAAAAACCTTGTATATACGTCGACGCGCAATTTAAAAAGAAACATACCTGTCAAATCTCATGAAAATCTATTACCGCGTTTCGCCGTAAATGCGCAACATATAAATATATAAACATGTAAACATTTAAACATTAAGAGAAATGCCAAGCCGTCGACTTGAATCTTAGATCTCACTTCGTTCGGTCAATAATTAATTCATAAGCATTTGAATAATTATTGCAATATCTCAGTAATTTCCATCTGTAGACTGGCTGGCCGCTATGGCTTTGTATAAAATGAGCGCTGCTATCCAGAGATTGTCAGTTTAGTGTAAGGGTAAGCATTCCTGACCGGCAATTGGGAGGTAGTGGGTTCGATTGCCGGGCTGACAAATAATTTTTGAATAGTAGCGCTCATCGGATTTCCATCAAGCTGTTTACCGTGTTGTCAATATTTGCTGTAGCAGAAGTCTTCAGGGTGAATCACAGCATTTAATTTGGATTTTATTTATTTATTTATTTATTTATGGAGACAACAGGTTACCCCTAATGTGTCTCCTTCACAAATACAACAATACAAGATACAATACGTGAAATACAACAATACAACAATACAATGAAAAAAAAATGAACAAAGTAACTTTCAATTGCAATATTGTTAAAAGAAAAAAAACTATAGAAATACAAGAGAAGGAAAAAAATAGATGTATACAATAAAATAATTATAAAACGGAATATAGAAATGAAAAGGTTCTAAAATTAAAATAAAAATGTTACAAAGAATGGATAAAACTAACAAATGAATGTCAGAGGACTGGTACCTGCCAATGAAGCAACAGAATGAGTAAGATGTACGAGTACATAGTGCAATAGATACACACCTATATACAGCAACAAATAATCGACAACACGACTGAGCAAGGATATCTCACAATATACTGTTCAATATTCTGTAAAATTTTTCACGAGAGAACCAGAAGATGTCCAGTTGCCCAGAGAAACAGTTGAAAAGTCTTTGAATTCTGTTGACTGGAGAATTATAGTGACTCACAGTTCTGGACCGGGGCACAAAAAAAGAGAAAGTGGAGCGACGTGATATGGTAGATATATAAATATTTACATATGAAAGCAAATATGGGGAATCTATTTTATTATTTAATAAGCTACGAAGAAAAATTAAAGACTTAACATCTCGTCTTGTTTTTAATGATTTCAATTGAAACATATTTCTCAGAGTATCAGAGGGAAAATCAAACGGACAATTGAAATTGAATTTTCTGAAGTGAATGTACCTTAAAAATTTATTTTGAAAACGCTCCAAAAGTAGCACTTGATCATTACAATAAGGGTTCCAAATTTCAGACGCATACTCAAGAATACTTCGGACAAGAGATTTATACAGAAATATTATGGGTGAGACATCATTGAAAGGTGAACATGTTCTCAGGATAAACCCCATCTGCTGATTGGCCCTACTACACAAAAGGTCTATATGTTTATTGAATGTAAAATCAGAGCTGTAAATCACACCCAGGTCCTTAAAAGACTCTACCTCCCCCAACGGTATACCATCAATACTATATATGCATCTGTGTGAAGCTACCTGCCGGGAAAATGATAAAGTTTTGCATTTAGCTATATTTATTCTAAGGCCATTATTCATACTCCATACACTTAGTTTATCAACATCCATTTGAAGGCTAAGGCAGTCATCAGGGCTCAAAATCGCTTTGTACAGCTTCACATCATCTGCATACATCAGACAGGATGAACCATCAAAGACAGCAGGGAGATCGTTAATGAATAGAAGGAAGAGAAGTGGTCCAAGGTTAGAACCCTGTTCTAACATTTTCTAACCTGTTCTAATATGTTTCTAAAATTTTCGTTTAATAATAATAATAATTCTACATTGTTAAAAGACGATCTGGCAACAGAGCAGAGTGAGAAAGAGATAGTGCTATCCGCTTTGTTGAATAATAGACAAGTATAGCAATACCAATTCTAATCAAACACTGTCATTATAACGTGGACCTAACTATAGTTACTTATACCTTTTCCCCAAACTTAAGACATGAATTTGTGGGCAGAGCATCCTACCTTACTAGGAGCTCCAAAAACAACGTCATATCCCACTGTTTTAGCAGCAGAAATGCTCGAAGAGGGTTTTGATAGACTGGTTCACTGATGGTAAGAGAAATGCCTGAACCTTCACGGCAATCATGTTGTAGAATAATCATAAGTTCAAGTAGCTTCTAGTGAAAAGTTAGTCTTTCATAATGCAATAATTCGTCATTAGTTATATCACCAATCGTAGATTAAAAACTTTTATATGCAATACATAAGACCAGTCGTATGTTGAGAGAAAAACCCTCGTAGATATAGAAATCCATGAATACCATAAAGATCTTTATTTTCTCAGCTGCAGCTACTAGAATAACTAGTAGAACGTCTAAGGCTAGAGCTTCTGCAACTAGAACGTCATTAGTTATCACCAATGTTGAAAAAAGACCCAAATAGATATAGAAATCCATAAATAGCCTACCATAAAGATCTATATTTTCCCAGCTGGAGCTTGGAACGTCTAAGGCTACCTACTTACACAGACATCGATTTTTGTTCGTACGGTATTTTGCCGTCCTTATGAATTATATTAGATTAAGCAGATGATTCCAAACAGAAGATGTTTGTCAAGTTCCGTTTAATCTGATAGAATTCATAAGGAGGGCAAAAAATCGTACGAACAAAAATCGATGTGTGTGTGCGGGGCTTAAGGCTGTGCAAAGGCTAAAAATAAACTTTCTACTCGTGATATTTTTTCAAAGTTTTTCGATTTGTATATCATTAAGCTATCAAAATGAGAAAGTTTTCTCAGGAAAACATTTTTTTCCCGATCATTAGTTTTTGAGATAATATGAGCGCCTGAAGTTTGAATCTTTGGGACAGAACATTTCAAATTCGGTAAGAGATAAATCCATAAGATTCAGAGGATAGATCCTTTATGGTATTGTTGATCTAGTAAGAAAAAATTCTGAAAAAATGAATTTTTAAGGATGTTATTCAATTTACTAAAAATAACTTTTATTTGAGTTATTTTTTGTAAATTGTAGAACTTTTCCAAAAATTGACATTTCTAGAAAATTTTTGTTCTACTAGATCAACAATACCATGAAAAATTCATTCTCCAAATTTCATTGATTTATATCGTACCGAATTTTAAATGTTCTGTCCCAAAAATTCAAACTTCAGTCGCACATTTCTCAAAAAGTAATGATCGGAAAAAAATGTTTCCAGAGAAACTTTTTCATTTTGATAGCTTGATTATATACAAATTGAGAAACTTAGAAAAATATCACGAGTAGAAAGATCATTTTTAGCCTTTGCACAGCCTTTGGCTAGCTACACACACATCGATTTTTGTTCGTACGATATTTTGCCCTCCTTATGAATTCTATTAGATTAAACAGCTGATTTCAAACAGATGATGTTTGTCAAGCTCCGATTAATCTGATAGAATTTACAAGGACGGCAAAATACCGTACGGAAAAAATCGATATGTGTATATGGTGCTCATCTGTTATCTGTAAGCATGCGCCCAAAATGCATGTTTCATCAGAAATAACTATCTAAAATGGGAGATTCAAGGGCTCAACATGAGTAATAAACTATATAATCACTAAAATTTTTAGAAGATTTTACTCAAAAGTTCTGAATTAATGACGTTAAATGATTCTCAATTGAATTCTCAATCAATCATATATTCTTAATTGAATTTTCAATTATCCTCAGTTCATCTTCAATGTAAAGTTTTTCAAGAGGGATATGGACCTTGGTTCCTACCACGGTATATAGAAGAAGATGAATTAGAAGATGAACTATTTCATCTAAATACCGTGGTTCCCACTTACCTCAAACTCCACCCTATTGCTAGGAAAGATATTAGAAGAGCCAGATACATTTCCTGGTGTATTCAGCTTACAATTGAAGCAAATCTCCCTATCAAAAACAGTGCTAACCAATTTCACCAAAAGCTATAAAATTGTTCAAATTGACGTCAATCATTTATTCCGTGATGTGCTGTTTGTTCATGAACATTAATTGTTGACAATACGTAGCTATTCTTTTGATCGACTCACTTCATGTATCAATATATGGTTATTGTAGTTATAAACTTCATCATACATTTCAATGGAACGGGTACATCTGTTTCATCAGAACCTTGGAACTTCAACAATAATAATTATTGAACGTATTGGGACGAATTTGAGAACGATTGACACTATCATACTTGAAAATTTCATAATTTTAACTCTAATCATTTCAATGGAGAATTATTCCCTGGATTATATTATCAAGGAAATGACAAATGAGAATATGAAATAATTATTATGAACGGTTACCCAATATAAACACAGAACTCGATATGATATAAATTTTTTTTTATCCGGCGCTACAGCCCTAGGTGAGCTCTGACCTCCTTCACAACACACCTCCATTCTTCCCTGTTCATGGCTCTTTCCTTCCATCCTCTTACCCCCATCTTTCTCAGGTCATCCATCACTTGGTCCACCCACCTGTTCCTTGGCCTACCTTTCTTTCGATATGATATATTATATTATATTAAAAGTAGTTTTGATCCATGCAAGTTTTTGTCAGCAAAAATTGTCAAAAGATCATTTGCTTCATTTCATCTACTTCTTTGGCATTTTATTAATTTTGAAATTAGATGTAGACACCATTGATATTCTGAGACAAAATTTAGAAAATGCCAATAAAATAGATGGGAATGAAACAAATGATTTATATTATATTTATTTTCATCAAAATAAATTTGAGAAGAGACAGTTTTGGGCATAAGCCTGTTGTGTCTTCTCACATAAGTGTAATAATATTGTATATGCGATGACTAAATAAATATATATATGATTAGGGGAAATACCGTTTACTTAAGCTTCAAAAAAATGTTCACTCAAGCCTGATAACACCACCATATCAAGCTGGAAATTACTGTACACTATTTTGTCAGAAATTCACTTCTTTACAACTTTACAATACCAGATTTAGAATACCAGAATCAGAAAAAAATTTACTTAGCAGTTTTGGAATGGAGCTCTTCAATTGATCATGACTGGATAAATGAATATGAATAGGGGTTATTGGGGAAATACCGTTCACTTGAGTTTCAGTAAATGTTCACTCAAGTCAGATAACGCATCATATCAAGCTGGAAATTACTGTACACCATTTTGTCACAAATTTGGTTCTTTGCAATACCAGACTTAGAAAAATTATGAACTTAGCCTTCCTGATATGGAATGTATCACAGTAATGTATAAATGATCACTAGATAATATTTCTTTCAAGTATTAAACATATTTGATGATAATAATAATGATATATTTTGAGCTTGGAATGTACGTGAAAACCATAATATCATATTTTAAACTAACAAGAAACCCGTACTCCGCAAGGGCAGCTATACTAGAAACTTGACCGAGTTCAATCTTGAAAAATTAAAAATAGACAAATAACCATCATCGGTTAAAACTGAGAATCTATATGCAAAATTTCAAGTCAATCAGTTCAGATGTGATGATGCGTCAAACATAATTTTCCTATTCCGTACGTGTATAAGCCAGCTCTTTCCTTTATTACTTTCCTTGCCCTATTACCATAGGTAAGGAAAGTATTGCTTTCCGAAGAAAATTAAGGTACCCCAATTTCTAAATTTCTATACGTTTCAAGGTCCCCTGAGTCCAAAAAATGGTTTTTGGGTATTGGCCTGTATGTGTGTGTGTGGTGTGTGTGTGTGTGTGTGTTGTGTGTGTGTGTGTGTGTGTGTGGTGTGGTGTGTGTGTGTGTGTGTGTGTGTGTGGTGTGTGTGTGTGTGTGTGTGTGTGTATGAGTGTATGTGTATCTGTGTACACGATATCTCATCTCCCAATTAACGCAATAGCTTGAAATTTGAAACTTAAGGTCCTTACAATATAAGGATCCGACACGAACAATTTCGATCAAATGCAATTCAAGATGGCTAAAATGTTGTCAAAACAGGAGCTCTCGCGATTTTTTCGAAAACGGTTCAAACGATTCTGATCAAATTCATACCTAAAATAGTCATTCTTAAGCTCTATCAACTGCCATTAGTCACATATCTGTAAAAATTTCAGGAGCTCTATCCCATCTATGCAAAGTTTAATTTTAGATTCCCAATTATCAGGCTTCAGATACACTTCAAACAAAAAATTTTAAAAAGAAATGATTGAGCATGAAAATCTCTACAATTTATGTCCAGTAACATTTTCACCTGAAATTGAAAATAAGCTCGTAATTCGAGAAAATGTGATTATTCAATATTTGCAAACAGTTAGCAACTATTGATTCTATCAAATCATTCACCATGAAGGGATAGCAGACCTCATGTGTCTCCAGCGTTATTGTCCTGTCACTAGCTGGCTTAGATCTTTGAATAGTAGACTTGAGATGCGCGTGAACACTAGCGTCAGGTGATCAATTTTCACAACGGCAAGGAAAGTTGTGTGAGTGCGCCACACCAGATTTTCATAGTAGATGACTGTAAAAGGTGTAACAGAATACTAAAATGAATAATTGAAAATATCATTCATTAGATTTTCAAGTCCCATTCACCACTCAACCTTGAAGATGATAAAAATTTTTACAGTTACAAAATTGAAAATGAATGAATTCATTTATTAATAACTTTAACAAGTAATACAGCTGTTGTAGCTATGGTGAAAGTGATATTTTCGAGCTCAAAATTTAAGTGATTTTATTCTATATTTTGTGAATATTTGAAGTTTGGTTTTTGTTTTAACGGAAGTTTCATTACCAATCTATCTAAATTTGAAATTCTTTGTTTTATTCTGATTCATAGTTTCAGATTGAAGATTTGGTGTTGAAATTGAAGTGAACATAACCTACATATATTTGACGATTTGTGACAAAATCAGGAAATTGAAGATGTTTTGGGCAATAGCCTGTTTTTTCTTTCCCGACTATTGTATTGTTTGCTCTATCTAATGAATAAATAAATAAATAAATTCAAGGAAACTATTGGAGATAGAGAACAGATTGAAGTGTTCCCGTTCTGAATTTCGCGTACTTTTTTCACTCCAGTACTGATAACAAAGTATTAGATTTAATTTTGATGCAATTTTCAACAACTGCAAACCTGTTCTCACGAATATTCCCCGTTGATACTACATAATTCATCAAGGAAAGTGATGAATTCCCCTGTCAAATGCTCCATTTGGATACACCAAACTAAGATGAAGAATTAGCAAATAACTTGGTTCAAGATAATTTCACCTTTGACTCCAACGCAAACATTGTGGACTCGATTTGATTAAAAATGCATTTCAAGTATTTGGCTCTTCTTCAGCCTCTAGCTACAATTTTAATTCCCAAAGAGTTACTTTTACTTTATTCTCTGATTTATTCAAAACTTCATCTCTTATTCTGTTCAGTCATCATTTCTCTCATTTTTCTTTTCTGATTTGTCGTATTCGTCTTTTCATTTCTCATTCTCTCGATGTGAAGTAGTGATTTCCAATTCTCGAAATAGAAGAAGAAAAAAAAGATGTTGATGATAATGAAGAAGAAGTAGTAGAAGTGGAAGAAAACGAGAAAGGAGTATGAGAAAAAGAATATTAAGGAGAATAAGGAGAGGGTGAAGAAGAAGGAGGAGGGAAAGGATAAGGAGGAGGAGGAGGTGAACGAGGAGTTGGTGGAGTAGGAGGAAGCGGAGGAAGAGGAGGAGGTGGAGTAGGAGGAAACGGAGGAGGAGGAGTAGGAGGAGGAGGAATCCGTTGAGAAGGAGGAGGAGGTATCGGAAGAGGAGGAGGAGGAGGAGGGTGAGGAGGAGGAGGAGAAGGAGGAGAAGAAGAAGAAGAAAAGGAAGAAGAAAAAGTCAGGAGGAGAAGAAGAAGAAGGAGACAGGAGAAAAAAGAAGAAGAAGAACGAGAAGACGACAGAAGAAGAAAATCAAGAATAAGAAAATATTTTTCAAATCAAGGAGAATATATCAAGTGAAAGGCAAGAGAAAATAAGAGAGAAACGAGAAAATGCGTGCAAAGCTGATAGAAGAAGCGTTCAGCTGTAGCATGTATTTTCAAATAGCCTTTACAGTTTACAAGTCATGAATTATTCTCATAAAATACTCTCTTTTATTAGAACTATAGCAAGGGTCAGCCTCTCAGTAGAGATCATCCTGCTTGCTGGATGCAATGATTTCTCAATAGTGTTATATAATGCATTCCTTGCCTTACAAAAATCTCCGACCTAGATTGTTGGGTGGTCGAAGATTATCGATAAAAATGCACTTATTGTTTCTTTTTTAGATTGTTGTGCTCTGTAAATCACGCATTTCAAATAATTTGTTGAGGTCCGATCTATTTGTTATCTGATTTGTCTCACAAGTGAAATTCGTCTCTACAATATCGTGAAGAATTTGAAGATATCCTATTGTATTAAGCGAGCAATTTCTGAATTTATATGGTTACTAGCCGTCAGGCTCGCTTCACTCGCCATATCCGTCTAGCCTAGGGGCTCCGCCCCCTGGACCCCCGACTGGATCGTCCAAGAATGAGATCAGCAGGCTCGCTTCTCTCGCCATATCCGTTTAGCCAGACGTTTAGTCTGGACTCCCGACTGGATCGTCCAAGAATGAAATAAGCAGGCTCCCTTCGCTCGCCTGCATTTCCCATTTGACCATTTTTATCATATGCTAGGACGATCCAGTCGTGGATCCAGACTAAACGTCTGGCTAAACGGATATGGCGAGCGAAGCGAGCCGTACGGCTAGTAATATAATATTCCCAGGGATAGCTCTGATTGAAGTAGCAGTGCCCAATCAATTCTTCCGCGATAAATGCATTTCAATCTTCAACTTGGTGCCAACCTAACAAAGTCAACTCAACTTAATGCCAACCTGACAAAATTATTAATTTAGTTACCAGAACAACTGTTTCGAAGAGGTACTCTCTCTAGATTATAGTTCTATATTAACATATGGAATGGACATTTCAATTATAATTGGGAGAATAAGAAGAATATACATGCTAAAAGATGAACTTTAAACCCTTAAAAACCACCCTTACAGTTCAAATATTGCCAAAAGATTTCTTAGTGTGCCTCTAAAGGGCTAACTGGACATGCCTACCAAATTTGAACGTTTTTGGTCCGGTAGATTCTTAGTTCTGCGAGTGAGTGAGTGAGTCAGTCAGTCAGTGAGTGCCATTTCGCTTTTATATATTATATATATATATATATATATATATATTATATATATATATATATATATATATATATATATAGATTTATGTCCAACGGATCTTGAAAAAGGCTCTAACGATTTTCACGAAATTTGGAATATAGTTAATTTATGATATGAAAATTCGATTGTACTTGGTCTCATCCCTGGGAAAACTCGCTGAAAAGGATAATAATGATTCATCCTTGGAAAAACAGATGATAATTTCGTCGTCTGTTGAGTGCCTGTGCGGGAGAGAGACAGAATAATGTTCAGCTGTTGAATCAATCAGCTTATCTCACGAGAAATATTATCTAGAAATGTTAATCGACTTGATCAAAATAATTTGATTTGTTGACATGACATGATATAACATTCTAAAGCTGCGTTTACACCAAAGTTATTAACCAAATGATCATTTCTTCGTCCTTATAGATTCTATTAGATTGAACATAACTTATCGTACACATGATGAACATATGTGTTTGTCAAGTTCCGTTCAAACAGATAGAATCTATAAGGATTAAGATATTAACATTTTGTTAATAACTTTGGTGTAAACACAGTTTAAGTTAGAGAATATCATAATTTTCAAAGTTAATCATTATTTTACAGTCTAAGGGCCGTTTGCACAGTGTAAGTTTAAGCTAAAGCTTGAACCAAATCTGGATTTTTTTTTTGTTAAACTAAAACTCCGTTTGCATAGTATAAGTTTAAACTCTGTATTGAGTTTAAACTTTGGGAAAGTTTAAACCTCCAAAGCAGGAGGTTTAAACCAAATAATTTGGATTAACTTGACATCTGTAAAGATTTCATGGGGAAACAGCTGATAGTAAATTATTTTTCGATGGTTGTTTTTAATGCTTCTGTAGACGATAATAATTATTCAGGTTATAGTGAATCATTATTGATAGAATTGACAGGAATTGATAGAAGTTTTCATTGCAATTGATAGAGATGACTGCAAAGAAATTTTGGAACTGAGAAAAATTGAGGAAAAAATGATTTATTCAAATTTCTGGGATGATAGAGAATTTTTTAACGGTTTTGCTTGAGTAAAGCAAGTGTCAATTTAGTATTTGATTAAATAAAACACTTGATAGAAAATAAGACATTTTTTATCAGTGGTCTTTGATCAGAAAACATGTTTTTAATAACACGTAACTGAGATATTTTGCTTTCGAGAGATTTCTAATAAACGAGGAAGATCATAGTAGATTTAAGCGTAACAAAATATCATTTTTATCTTACATTCTAAAATATATTTTTTTGTGCCAACTAAATATAACTTGAGTTTGTATCTAATAGTATTATAGAATTTTTCGAATAATTTCTTGATTGCTTTTCACTTTTATTACCATGCAGCTTACAGCTCTGTGGATTTTGAACAAGGAAATAGTAGCTACATAACCCCAATTTACTGATGGCTTGTAAACAATTAACATATTTCCTGTAAAAATCTGCCTTATGATATTATAAACGATGACATTCTATTACCAACTTAACGCTAAACTAGTTTAGTAATGCTCTGATTACTGATTAGAATGCACGGATTAGTAAATGCACTGAGAAAACCGATTCAAGTTTAAACTTTCAGATTAACTTAAACTCGATTAACTTAATCGAGTTTAGGAATCCATACTGTGCAAACGGCCCTTAGAGAAAGAAGGAAAGAAGGAGAAAAATAAGAAGAAGGAGACCAACAAGTGTTTATTGAAGAATTTTATAGAGAAGGTATAGGCTGTATCTATGAGACTTGTGGCCTTTTAGAGCGTTGTTTTTGCAGTGGGCCCTCAAACCACAGAGTATAGAAGAGGATGAGTTGAAAGGTCATGGAATAGTCACGTTGTAATGTGCTTGAGAGTTGGTTGGGGGGGGGGGGGGTAATGAGAACATGAATATCCTTCTCCTTCTCCACTAATGTCAGGCCAATTCATAGAATTGGCTTCAGATGCATATTTTCATCTATCACGAGCTTCCTGAACCTCTTTATCATCATTCTACTTCTTCTTCTTCTTCTTCTTCTCTTCTTCTTCTTCTTTTCTTTCTTCTTCTTCTTCTTCTTCTTCTTCTCCTCCTCCTCCTCCTCCTCCTCCCCCTCCTCCTCCTTCCTCTTCTCCTTTTTTAATATTCTTTCCGAAGAATGGACATTGATATGTCCAAAGCTCCGCCAATTTATGTAGATGCATAACAATATAATTATCTACAGTTATTACAGATTGCTTTTTTCATATCATATACAGTTCAATAATTATTTTTTCCCTACAGTTACCTTGAAAAGTGGCCATTCCTGCACTGATTACAGAACGCAAAGAATCACTTTCCGCTCTAGTGCGGGAAATTTTTTTCTGCACTCCAGATTTGCAACATGGCAACGCAAAATAGTTAGTAGGTTATATGGAGAACCAGTGCAGCAAAATCAAAATGAAGTTGGTAACTGTGGTATAGTGTGGTATAGTGTTGTGGTGCACGTTATAATAATATGAAGGCAGTGGACAACAGTGGATGACAGCGACAGCCACCACATTCAGCACACAGCCGCCTTCAGACATTTACTACTACATTATTATTCAATTTTAGATAAATTAAGGTTTTTATTATAAAATAAAATTACACAGAAAAACATTTGATGGATTTCAGGGAATTTTACCCATAATTACCCACTTTTCATATTTAATGGTAACTGAAGGAAAAAATTAATGTGAAATACGTGCGCAAAGTTCCTCTGCTGCACTCAAGAAACCATTCCGTAAACGTTTCTTTCGGTGCAGCAAACTGTCACTTTGCGCACTAGTTGCACAAATAACTATTTTAGTCGATATTATGTTAATTCATCTATAATTTCGCTGTATTGTAAGCTATTGTGTATAAGTGTATAAGCCAGTATATATTGTAATCTACATAAATAAAGTACTAAATCAATCAATCAATCAATCAATCCTCCTCCTTCTCCTTCTCCTTCTCCTTCTTGTTCTTCTTCTTCTTCTTCTTCTTCTTCTTCTTCTCTTCTTCTTCTTCTTCTTCTTTTTCTTCTTCTTCTTTTTCTTCTTCTTTTCCACCCCTTCTTCTTCTTCTTCTTCTTCTTCTTCTTCTTCTTCTTTTCTTCTCTTCTTCTTCTTCTTCTTCTTTTCTTCTTCTCTTCTTCTTTTCTTCTTCTTATCGAGTTTAGAATATTTAATTTTATGAGGATGAATGACAATATATGCTAGTGCACCTGCTGCTACCTAGTGGACGAGTTCGAGTTTTTCTTTGTCCTCCATCTCCTCCTTCTCTAAATTTAAAAATTATCCTAGACAGAGCAAACTCATTCCACTATTGAATATTGAAGCTCGTGATGAACACCATTCTTTCAATTCCACAGCTCATCTCATTAAATCCTGTTCAACATCATCAGCCAATAGAATCTGCTGAATCTTAATTGTCAATTATACAGTACACCTCTGAATAATTATTATTTATAAGTTTCCAATGTAAAGTGCATGCACGGAGATGATTCGATTCCATACAGAATTTCGATTATCCATGATGTAATCTCTAAAATATTCAAGTACTGAATACATTCATTATCATATTCTACCAGTTCAACCAGTATATATGTATTATCTATGTGGTCCAAGTTCATGCATTATATAGTAATTTATGTTTATAGTTTTTCTGCTGCTACAGTTAAGCTCAACTCACACTTAAGCGACTCAGGTCGAGAAGAGACTGCGACTCTAGTCGCAGAGACTGGAAGAGACTAGAGTCGCAGTCTCTCCTCGACGCAGCATGTGTTTCCAAATATCGTGGAGACTAGAATCGACTGGCCTGAGTGTCACCATTTGGAAACACATGCTGTATCGAGAGTTGCAGTCTCTTATTCTCGACTTGATTCGCGTAAGAGTGAGTTGAGCCTTAAACTCATTTTAAGCTGGGTTTTCGTTAGTGCGTAAATGCCGTCGTCGACCACATCAGGGTGAGGATCTCAGATTCGATAGTTTTCAATTTGTCTAGATAACCTAAAATATTATGTTAATTATGTTTTAATGAGGGAGGTTGAGCTCATACTTTTTATACTTTTAAATGGAAATATATTAATATTATTACAAATGTTTTGATTCTTGAATGATAAGCACAAATAATGAAAAGTTATTTGATCAGCTGATTTAGCACACTTGGAATTTGGACAATATGAATGTCAACAATGCTTGTCGTCGGCGACTGTGGAAGTTTACGCACAAACGGAAATGCACCTTTTCCTACAGTTAACTTGAAAAGTGGCCATTCCTGCACTGATTACAGAACGCAAAGAATCACTTTTCCGCTCTAGTGCGGGAAAATTTTTTTCTGCACTCCAAATTTGCAACATGGCAACGCAAAATACTTACAGTAGTAGGTTATATGGAGCAACAGTGCAGCAAAATCAAAATGAAGTTGGTAACAGTGACTGGGCTGTTTTGGCAATGGCCACTTTTCAAGTTAACTGTAGGAAAAGGTGCATTTCCGTTTGTGCGTAAACTTCCACAGTCGCCGACGACAAGCATTGTTGACATTCATATTGTCCAAATTCCAAGTGTGCTAAATCAGCTGATCAAATAACTTTTCATTATTTGTGCTTATCATTCAAGAATCAAAACATTTGTAATGATATTAATATATTTCCATTTAAAAGTATAAAGAGTATGAGCTCAACCTCCCCCATTAAAACATAATTAACATAATATTTCAGGTTATCTAGACAAATTGAAAACTATCGAATCTGAGATCCTCACCCTGATGTGGTCGACGACGGCATTTACGCACAAACAAAAACCCAGCTTTGAATGAGTTTCGGGATCAACTCACACTTACGCGAATCAAGTCGAGAATAAGAGACTGCAACTCTCGATACAGCATGTGTTCCAAATGGTGACACTCAGGCCAGTCGATTCTAGTCTCCACGATATTTGGAAACACATGCTGCGTCGAGGAGAGACTGCGACTCTAGTCTCTTCCAGTCTCTGCGACTAGAGTCGCAGTCTCTTCTCGACCTGAGTCGCTTAAGTGTGAGTTGAGCTCAACTGTAGCAGCAAAAAACTATAAACATAAATTACTATATAATGCATGAACTTGGACCACGTAGATAATACATATATACTGGTTGAACTGGTAGAATATGATAATGAATGTATTCAGTACTTGAATATTTTAGAGATTACATCATGGATAATCGAAATTCTGTATGGAATCGAATCATCTACGTGAATGCACTTTAAAATAATAAGGTAGTTCTTGTGCCATTTTTCTTCCAAATTGAAATTTATTGTTTTTTATTGGCAGAAATAAAAAAATACAACATATTAGAACAACATAATTAAAGCAATACACATTCTAGAACATGGGAAAATAATATTATAAAACAAAATGAAATGCCAATTGAGTATTCGCATCCCGAGGTACAAGACCTGTTTGAGATGGTGATATAAAAATGAAATCTCTTTTGGAGAGCTTTTAAGTAGTTGCCCTGTCTCCACTGCTAGCTTCAATTGGAAGCTCATCACTCCTGGGATGTAAGTAGAGTAATAAGGAATCTGAAATCATCAAGATCCAGGGACTTTTATGATTCTCCAACTCTCTTATGAAGGAAATTGGTGAGTGGGTTGCTGAGCCGTTGTCAGTGTGCATTAATGCCTGCCTCAGAGAAGGAGTGTTTCCAGATTTCCTCAAGATTGCCCGAGTGTGTCCGATTTTCAAGAAGGGTAACAGAGAGGATCCAGCAGACTACCGGCCAATATCGCTCATACCTGTCTTGGCCAAGGTTTTTGAGTGTATTGTTTCGGAGCAGCTGAGTTTTTTCTTGAGAACAAGGGCATCTTCACGGGCTCCCAATATGGTTTTCGTAGAGGTAGATCAACAACCAATGCCATTGATGCTCTTGTCACGGACATACTCAATGAATTTGAGAAGAAGGGTTTTGCCTGGGGTACCTTTTGTGACTTGAGTCGGGCATTTGATTGTGTCAGTCACAAGATTCTGATTAAGAAACTGAATTACTTCGGCATCCAGGGTACAGCTTTAAATTTGATTTGCTCCTACCTTTGTAACAGGAAACAGACGGTTGAGATTCATGGAAAATGGTCACCTACAGTGAGTGTTGAATGTGGAGTTCCTCAGGCTCCATTCTTGGGCCTCTGCTTTTTTGATAGCTGTGAATGACTTACCTTATAATGTGGATGCCAATACATATATCTATGCAGACGACACTACTCTGATAAATACTGGTCGTGATATTCTGACAGTTGGTGAAGGGGCTACTAATGCAATGACACAGGTTTCTGATTGGTTTGCAGCTAATGGTTTTCTATTGAACCAAGCCAAGACACAGACAGTTGTCTTCAGTTTAAGACCATATGTGAGCGACCCCTCGATTTCTAATAAGGCCAGATTTCTTGGACTGACGGTGGATAACGATCTGTCTTGGGCTCCTCATATTGATACGGTTTTAGATAGGTTGTCTCGAGTGAACTTCCTCTTACTGCGTTTGATGTCATGTTGCCTTTTGAATATGTAAATCTTCATATTTTGCTCTGTTCCAGTCGGTTCTGTGGTATGGTCTGGTGTTCTGGGGTAATGCTACCAGGATTGGAGAGGTATTAATAATGCAGAAGAGAGCTATCAGAATAATGAGTAGAGCCGATAGAATAGCCACTGTAAGCCACTTTTTGTTGAGCTTGGCATTCTTACGGTAGTGAATCTGTATATATTCAGTAGCCTTGTTCACACTCATAAGTGTAGAAAAACGCTCCAATGTAGATCGAACGTTCATGGGATTAATACTCGACATAGTCATGACATCAACATTCCTTTTGTCCGTCTGGAAAGGCTAAGGTCCAGCCATCTGATAATGGGTAGACGTTTATTTAATAAATTACCCCTCAAGTTTAGAGACATGAGAACCATAGAGTTCAAAAAAACTCTACATACGTGGCTCTGCGCTAACCCCTTCTATCATGTTGACGAGTTTTTTGAGCTGCCTGAATCCAGCTTAGACCTGTAATGCTATAAAAACCATTGAAACCATAAAGACATATTAATTTGACTAGTACTCTATTATGTATGTGTTCTAATATTTTGACGTGATCTCATGCATCTATAGATGTTTCATGGATCGAGAAATATATCTATAACTAAAACTATAACTATATCTAGTGCGTATATTATATATTTATAGTATGCGTATGAAAGAGTATGCTCAATAAATTCTAATTTCAGGCTAGTAGATTTTGTACAACTAAAATATTGGTGCAGTGGAATTATCATTAATGAATGAGTCAGCAAATGACCGTTAGATAGTCATTGGGTCAAGGTTTGAATTCATTAAAAAGTATTCAAATACTTTGATTATCATTTGAATAACAAAACTATCAAACAATATCTGGTGTTCAAACTAGTCAAGCAGAGAATCTACTTCATTCAACAATAACACATACTTCGATTATTCAAAGATTAATTATTATCATTCATGAGAGACCACCCAAACATGAAACAATTGAATCCTTGATTGGAGAATCTCTCATTGTTAGTTTTTGTGTGACAATGCTCCCTTCTAGCTTCATAACTACTCAACTTCTCCAAATTTTTGAGATTAGATTATGTTTATCAAGATTATCATATATCTACATTTGTTGAAGAACGATCTGGCAACGTTGCGGTAGGAAAGAATAGCGCTATCTGCTTTGTCGCATGATAGACAAGGATAGCAGCACCAATGTATTTGGAGGATACTTGAGAGAATTAGTAGATTTTAGTAGGCTATATTTATATTTGTATTAATAGTCCAGTCAATATAGATATGAGAAAAGGGGTGTGCTTGCAATATATTATACTGATTTTTTACATATCATTTGGATACATAAGAGAAGTCCAGAACCAATTTCTTCATGCAAAATTTCCTTGTGCTAGATACAGAGTGGCCCAAAAACCTCGTATTTTCGGTTAATTTTCCAGTTCTCAGCTATTTCCACAAAATAATCGGACAGTAAAATTCTCTCTTGCCTTTTGTTTTCTATCGAAAATTCTGAATAAAATGAGATCATTCGGAGCACTCTATCTCTAATGAGTACAGAATTATGATTTTCCAAAAATGAGTGAAATTTAATGAAAAAAATAAATTTTGACGAATTTCAGATTTTAATCAACAATATCTTCCGAATGTTACCATTTAGATGCATAATTCAGAATCCTTCTGGGCGTATTTTGTGCTCTACAATCTGAGATCAGGTAGAGCGTATAGATTTCATATAGATTTCCAGCTACACCTGACGAATTGAATTGTACTCGAATTGGAATGCTCCTTGAATTGTGAAAAACACCTAATTTTTAGCTTCAAACATCATCACCAACCAAATTGTCGTGACATTGATATTTCGCACAATGATAGAAGTTCATAAGATTATGTTCTATGAGAATCACCTGTCGTTAGATACACTTTTCAGTGTTTCCTAGAGGAGAGGCGCGCAAAAGGACACCTCAAGGATCAAAATTAGCTACAAAGATGAGGTTTTTGGGCAACTCTGTATCTAGCACAAGGAAATTCTGCATGAAGAAATTGGTTATGGACTTCTCTCATGTACCCAAATAATAATATTAAAAGATCAGAACTACAATATAAATTGCTAGCACCAATGTATATAGTGGCTGGACTGTAATTTGACGGCGTTTAACTGTGTGCTTATGTAATAGTAAATGCATTGTGTTGAATGATTTTGATATCTATCTATCAAATGTGGCTATTGTGACTTGGATCTCACTAAACCGAGACACATGAGGGATGAATGAAGTAGTACAGTATTAAATTTAGCGTTGGCAAAAGTGTGCTTTGATTTACTCTAATAATAAAACTTGATCTATATAGGATTGAAACAAAAACACGACACTCTTGAAGGAAGAAATTCTACATTCCAGTTGATGAAATAGGTCTTGGTCACCAAACTAGGCCTCCCTAAAATTCCACGGTTGACAATGTCTGAAACAGGTACCGCCTAATAACTAGTTTATTGAAAAAAGATAAAAATCACCTGCTTCTCTGGAAGTCTCACACATGCTCGCAAGTCGTGACTTGTCAAAAATACTTTCTGATAAGAAAATCGGAGAACTCACAAAAAGTGAGAAAATTATAATTTGAACAAGCTATCAGATTGAGTAATAACTTGCTCAAACTCAGTCTGGGAATTTCATGAATAATTTATTATTTTCCACACACACACACACACACACACACACACACACACACACACACGCACACACACAAGATCCACAAGTAGTTCTACTGGACTAGACACTCCATACATGGTCTAAAATAATTGTCAATTAGTGTGAAAATGTCAAAGAGCTAATTGAGTGGTGAAAGATTGTGAGATTGTGATGAGATAATATGGTTGTTTTTTGATAGATTATATGTGATGAAAATTCGTGAGATATCAGGTTTTTGCGATAAAATTTTCGAAATCGCTACCGGTACTCATTAGACGTTCAGGTAACCTACAAACTCTTAGGAATATTATGAGAAATTGATAGTTTTCCCTAACTGAGAAAAATTGATTTTAAGGTATAAATGATCATAGCATATTTATTTAACCCTTAATTTATTAGGACTCCTTCCCCAACCACTATTACTAGGCTGAGTGAAATTTCACCCATATTATTCTATTTTTTTTATTTCAATTTTTGGAAGATATATTCCTATTTGTGAATAATGAATCTCATGATGTGAGACATGCGCACATGAGCTCTACGCTGATGCGTGGTTATGAGACGGTTCGTGATTGATTGATTGATTGATTGTTTGATTGATTGATTGATTAGTGATGAGAGATGATTAGACCAAAAAATATTATATCATATAGGTACTGAATTTCATTTTTTTCATCCCACTGACCACCTATGAAAGGGGTATAAGGATTTGTCAATTATAATCTAAGTCGTCAATCTTTGCATTCTATAATGCAAAAAGAATTCCTCACTGGAATAAGGACAAACCTGCAACAACTCCTCCCTCACCTCAATTCTGAACTTTTCACCTTAAGAGCTTTTATAAATAAACAGTTTGAATCTGTGATCTATTATTTGAAGAATATTTCAACGTGTCTTGCCAATTTTTTGACAATGTTTTAAAATCTTTTTTCATAATTGAAAAAAAAAAATTGTTGAAAGGATGGATGGAGAGCGACAGGATTCCCAAGGCAGTGATGTTGTATAATCCGGTTGGGAGGAGAAGTGTGAGCAGACCCCGTAAAAGATGGATGTGATGGTGAGTTTGAAGTCGGAACAGGCAAATTGCCTAATCCTTGTAGGAAGACGACGACAATAATTGAAAATATGTCTTTTTTCTGAAAAAATTGATGATGATTTCTGGTAGATCAACAAAAAAGATAATAAATGCACAATCATCTTCTACAAATTATAACTTTATTCTTCATATATTCCTAACAAATTAATGATTTATATGATTGTATAATAGTCAATTGTCTGAAAACAATATTCATGACAAATTCATTCAATATTTGAAAAACTCACACTATTACTAGGCTGGGTAAGAAATCACTCAGGGAGTCACAATACAGAAGAACTAAGCACAGGAACACAAACACTTTTAACGCTGTCTTGAAGTACACTATTAGTTAGGAGATTGCAAAGAACACTTTATATCTCTAGGCATCGTTACCAACCTAGGGCATCGAAATCTCTCAAGCCCTGGGTGATTTTCCACCCATTCTAGTAATAATTACTTCCTGATAATTACTTCCTAATAAACATCCTAGTAGTTAATCAAGGATTGTAACTGTTCGTTACATGATCTCTAAATACTTGTCTACTCTTGGTTTATGAGAAAGTGATTGTAAAAATTTCTAAAATCGGGAAATAATTGATAGTTTATAAAATCGTTGAAAATCATACGTGCCTGAGTACCTGGTTTTCGACCAGAGCTAGATTTCTCGTGTTGTTTGAAAACTTGAGACAAGAAAAATTGAGGGCTTGAAGGAGTTAAAAAAACGCTCAGGGAATTCCTTATTGAATTGTGTCCTTACAGATTGTCAGACTTCCTTGTTCGATGAATGTATCTTATATGAAATCTGTTGTGTTCTATCGACTGTTGTGTTAAGATATTGATAGAATTCTATGAGATTTGGCAGGAATATTCCTTTTTCAACTGCGCGTCGATGTATACACAAGGTTTTTTTGAAATTTTGCATCTCAAGGATAATATGGAAGAAAAGGAATTCCTCCATACATGATATCATTATATATTATCATCTACTCTGAAGATAGTATTAATCAGACTATAGAATTATTTATAGTCAATCAGCTGACAAGTGGATTATCCATTGCATACATTACACAGGTGTCTGGAGAAGCCGTGTCTATTTCTATATATGGTTTCAATATTTTGTTTTGCAGTCATGGTTTTATTATGTCCCATCAGTATCAATATTCTCACATTTGAAAAAAACAAATTTAGTAGGTGATTGAAAATAATTGAATAAACTAAATAATGCTGAGGAAATTAAAATATTTTTGACTAAAAAAAATTAATTCTCAAATATTTGAGGAATATTTTCATCAGATGGAAAGATTATCACGGAACTGGATGAATTATCATATGTTATACAAATTCAAACGTGAACTGAGTTTGTTAACAATTCAAACAGATGACATCATATACTTGTAAATGAGAAAACTGCGTGTGGTCTACTGTTCACAGAACTAGTAGTCAACACAGTAAGTAAACAGATTAGCTTATTTACTTTAAATTATTGACTTCAAATACATAAAAATAGAGTGTTAATTCATCGCAGCTTAGTATGGATCAAGAAACCATAATTTTTTATTGTCCTTTTATGTACAAATTTATAGTGCTTATTTTTGCATCACTCTCAACAATAAACAAAATCATCCTTAATAAATTATTGATATTCAAAATCAATTAAAATCATCCTTATTCATGTGATATAGGTATCTTTCTCATAATTCACTATGATTGCCCATCAATCATTATAACTCCGTATCATTCTAATTTTTGTTGGCAGAACCCATTCTACTCTTCCTTTCTCTTAAGTATTTGATAATAAAATACACACAAATCAATTCGTGATAAACGATCGATCTATCAGTGATGAGAATATTCCAATCAAGATTTATTAATTGATATTCAAGTATTGTCCTATAACAAGAGACTGTTATATTGCAACAATTTATTAAACCTGTCAACCAGTTTTACAAGTCACTCCCTCACGTTTCATTGATGATTCAATTAAAAAGCAGTCTATAAAATAAGCTATTCAAGTTAGCTATTCTAGCTATACTTTCAACATCACACAAATCTACCTACGCTGTATTGAGCTTGTTAATTTTTTTACCATAAACCTTTATTATAACTTGATAGATCCTGTTAAATGAAGAACTACCTCCACTAACTGGTTGATTGAAGCCTTATAGATGCACTTAAAAATGCATCATGTTGGAGATGCAACCGGATTAAGAAGTGCATTAAAAGGAATGCTGTTTTGATGGCTGAGAACAACATATATTGTGGATGATCATACCTATACACATAGAAAATGCATAAATATACATTATATAACCAGCCTATCCTTAGTTGTAGTACAGTGAACGTCATATCCCATACAATAATAACGCAAAGTTTGATGAGGTAATGGACGTTACAAACGTTACATCTCTGGCCGTAAATCAAGAATTAGTAGACTCCATATTATAATATGCTTTAATGCATATCTTTGTAATATTATGCAGGAAAGTGGATATTTTTGCAATACTTGAGGAATCTTCTGGGCCGTGTGTTGAAATATTAATTACAAGATTTATGGTCGAGGAAGATGTTTCAAGTCCTTGCGGGCAAATTTGATAACTTGCTTTGGGAGAAGAGATCTGAGATATGAATCCTTGTTTCCAAAAAATCAACTTAAATCCCTGCATTGTGTAAATTTCCTTCATTTTGGAATCGTATTTGACAAATTTTTAGAACTTTTTCTTGGAGTCAAATTCTTTTCAAAGAAATCCAAATGGAAAAATCTTCACTCTTTTTTATTCTTCTCTGGATTTTCTTGAAGCTATGTTATGAGAAAAACCACAAAATGTGACAATCTGTTTTAATCTGTTGGTATGTTTTATGGTATTTCAGTATGGGGGGCTGTTATAATTCCCACTTGGAAGAGCTTTTCAAGATTCAAGAATCAATCATTAAAACAATTTTAAATAAGCCTAGACTTTTCCCAACCAACCTGACTTTTGAAGAGTTTAACGTGTTGACAGTTAGACAGTTGTATGTAATGAATGTAGTGAAGTATATATTTAAATATAAAAATAATTTCATTTGCACTAATAATAAATACTATCAATAATCAATACAATCTAAGACCCACCTCAAATATGTACCTAATCTATCATACTAACATTGAAAATATTAGAAGACAACTCACATATTTAAGCACTAAAATTATAAATAAAATTCCTGAACAAATTATTAGCTTTGCCAAGATAACAAAAAAAGTAAAAACAGATATCAATGCTTGGATCAAAATTAACTACTTCTTCTACCTTTGAGAACTATAATAAGTAAGTACAGAGAACTTTTCTGATTAGTGCGCTCACTTCCCCTACTTGTGCTCTATCACATCCCTTTACCAATCCTTTCCAAAAATTCCAAGGATCAAAAGCCTTCCTATGACATGGATAGCCATAGTTGGAAGATCTTTTGATCCTCTACCCTTCTTCACCACATAACATGTATAATTTGCCTTCTAATATTGTGATGTGTTCTCATTTATGTTATTTATTTTATAGACTACTGTAATGTTTTTTTATGTAATTAATTTTTATTTCATATTGATGTATCTTATGTGTGTGTGTGTGTGTGAATAATTAAATTGAAATTGAAATTGAAATTGAAATTGATTTACAGTAATCAAGCTGAATATTAAATCAATTATTCATGGTCACTATAGTGAGGTCCACGTTATAATGACAGTATTTGATCAACTTTGGTTTTGCTATTCTTGTCTATCATTCGACAAAGCCGGTGGTACTATCCTTTTCTAGGTCAACAACGATGCCAGTTATGTTTTTGACAGTGTAGAAATATAATTAATTAATGCAGAGAATCGGCATCGCTATTCTCCTATCTTTATGTACTGTCATTATAACGTGGACCCCACTATAGAGATTAGCATCTCATTCATCAATTCCATCATTGTAATACATTTTCCAAAAAAATCATTAATATTATTAACAATAAATTTTCTATTCAAGTCACATTAAAAATCTATAGCAAATTTTATTATTATTTGTACACAACTTTTTAGAAAATTTGCCTTTTGATTTGACGTTTGTGATCATGCAATTTGTTTTATTTGATTTGACCAGCAAAATAAAGGAACAATGAGACAATCATTATGCAATATCATCATACAATGTAATTATACAATACCATGATATATATTTATTTATTTAGCGTATGACAGATATACAACATTTTATATGATTCTCAAATGCCTAGATATACACTGTATATTTCCAAATTCTTTTATAAATTTTGTAGTTTTTCGGTCAGGAGGACATATGTTTGTCTGACAGCCATTGTTTGCTAGTTCATTTAGCGTTAATCAATGAGCACCATAGAGGCGAACTAGCGTTACACATATTTGAGTTATAAAAATTGATTGCTGGAACAATTTTGAGGTTGAAGAAGGATAAAATTCTATCCCTTCATAGAACTTCTCTTATAAGAATAAGAGAATGAGACAACAATGATACAAAATAAATACAACTATACACCAAAAATCTGGTGTTGCGCACTCACACAACTTTCCTTGCCGTTATGAGAATTGATCACCTGACGCTAGTGTTCCCGCGCATCTAAAGTCTATTCAAAGATCTAAGCCAGCTGGTGACAGGACTATAACGCTGGAGATACACAAAGTCTTCTATCTCTTCATAGCGAATCATTTGATAGAATCAACAGTTGCCAACAGTTTGCAATTGAAATAATAACCTTTTCTCGAATTTCGAGCTTATTTTCAATTTTAGGTGAAAATGTTACTAAACATTAATTGTAGAGATTTTCATGCTTAATCTTTCCATTCGAATTTTTTTGTTTAAATTGTATCTGAAGCCTGATAATTGGGATCTAAAATCGAACTTTGCATAGATGAGGCGGAGCTCCTGAAATTTTTACAGATATAAGACTTGTGGCAGTTGATAGAGCTCATCAATTACTATTTTTGGTATAAATTTAATCGAAATCGTGGAGCCGTTTTTGAGAAAATCGCGAAAAACCCTGTTTTTGACAACATTTCAGCCGCCATCTTGAATTGCATTTGATCTAAATTGTTCATGTCGGATCCTTATATTGTAAGGACCTTACGTTCCAAATTTCAAGTCATTCCGTTCATTGGGAGATGAGATATCGTGTACACAGACGCACATACACTCATACTCCACACAAAACACACACACACCACACACCACACACACACACACACACACACAACACACACACACACCACATACAGACCAATACCCAAAAACCACTTTTTTGGACTCAGGGACCTGAAACGTATAGAAATTTAGAAATTGGGGTACCTTAATTTTTTTCGGAAAGCAATACTTTCCTTACCTATGGTAATAGGGCAAGGAAAGTAAAAATGAAACAATAAACACCAAAGCCAGTGTAGTGAGACTATATTGTAAACAGCTGGCACGACCAATAATCAGTACGATAATTATTGCAAAATGAAACAAATGTTGTGAAGTTCAATTTCGTGAAGTATGCAAAGTTGAGCCGGACTTATTCAGGTGTAGTCTGCGGGTGGAATGTCGACGGACGTCTGACCTTGCGAAAAATGTTAACCTACGCTATGAAACGGTACGTTATTGGTACCGTATCGATGATACTGTGAACGTGACCTGCCTGTCTCTTCTCACTCAATTACCTCTCACTCTCTCACAGACACCTCGCTTTCTCTCACTCTCTCTAAGAAGAAGAAGAAAAAGAAGAAGAAGAAGAAGAAGAAGAAGAAGGAATGGGAAGATAGGAAATTGGCAGAAAGCATACAAAATGATTGAATATGAGAACAGAAAAACGAAGGAGAGAGAAAAATCACTGGAGGATAAAAATATTGAAGGCGAAATTGAGACAGGTTTGATAGTTGATAAAGAAGAAGGGAAAGAGGGAGAAGATTCGGGAGAAAAAGAAAAATGAAGAAAAGAGAGAAATCACTGGAGGACGAAAATATTGAAGGGAAAATTGAGAAAGGAATGATTGTTGATAAGGAGAAGGAAAAGAGGTAGAAGATTCAGGAGAATATGAAGTAGAAAAAGAAACAAAAGAAGAAGAGGACAAAGAAGAAGGAGGAGAAGAAGAAGAGGAAGAAGAGGAGGAAGAAGAAGAAGAAGGAGAGAAGAAGGAGAAGAAGAAGATGATGAAGAAGAAGAAGAAGAAGAAATCTCTCTCCAAATCTTTCTCTCCTTTTTAATTCTTACTGTTCGTCACACGCAGTTTTATTTTTCCTCCTCGTTCTTCTGTGTCACCGTTTTTCTATCCTCCTCGGCAATTTTCTTAATAACTATTCTTCTCCTATGTCATCCTTCTAATCAATCCTTCATTCATCATAGCCTACTTGTCGTATTTCTATCTCATTTGATAAAGTTCTTAATTTAAACTAATAATTGATTTTTATTTCTCAGTTATCATTTACTTATTTTCCTTCCACTCCTATCTTATCTAAGTTACTTAGTTTCCTCCTATCCCTGTTCATTCTCTAGTTGGTTTCCGTTTTCCCCCTTTCCTCTTTGTTTTTCTTCGCCTTCCTTTTTCTTTGTGCTTTTCTTCCTTTTCGTAATATACTTTCCATATTCCACTTCTTCTTCTTAGTCCGCTTCTTCTTCTTCTTCTTCTTCTTCTTCTTCTTCTTCTTCTTCTTCTTCTTCTCTTCTTCTTCTTCTTCTTCTTCTTCTCTCCTTCTTCTTCTTCTTCCTCTTCTTCTTCTCCTCTTTCTTCTTTTGTCTCTTTTCCTACTTCATATTCTCCTGAATCTTCTACCTCTTTTCCTTCTCCTTTATCAACAATCATTCCTTTCTCAATTTTCCTTCAATATTTTCGTCCTCCAGTGATTTCTCTCTTTTCTTCATTTTTCTTTTTCTCCCGAATCTTCTCCCTCTTTCCCTTCTTCTTTATCAACTATCAAACCTGTCTCAATTTCGCCTTCAATATTTTTATCCTCCAGTGATTTTTCTCTCTCCTTCGTTTTTCTGTTCCCATCCACAATCATTTTCTATGCTTTCTCCAAATTTCCTATCTTCCCATTCTCACTGAGCATTTAGTCGATCGATTATTTCAATAAATAGCCGGAGAATTTCTACGTAATAAATTTGCAATTGATTTGTTAAACATTGTTGAATACATCCATCACTTCTTCAAACCCTTGAAACATCTTTCTCCTTCTCTACTCATGCTCTCCAGCCACTCTCACTTACTCTTACACACTCGCTCTCTCTTTCTTTTTCAATCTATCTCTCTCTATGCATTGTCTGCCAGACATCGTGTATGCTTATTCACAACAATTTGCCACTCCTTTCGCTATTGGTTCTCACCACTCACTGTTTTCAATATTCTCTTTCCCAAACATAACTCAAGAACTCTTCTTCAGTCTCTTCTTCTTCCTCTTCTTCTTCTTCTTCTTCTCCTTCTTCCTCTTCTTCTACCTTCTCTCCTCTCTCACTCTCTCACGTTTACTCTTTACGACTGCTAACATCGTAGATCACTCATTCTAGCTTAGCCCTTTCCACATACAAAGTTCAGGCATTCTTGAATTTATTCAGAGCTGACTCAGTGGATCAGAATATTGTTTTTCAGAAATCCTCAAACTCTGTTATCGGTTTTCTATGTGAATCTTTGAAATGATTTATGCATTTTTCATGTGCCTGGATTCATCTTTCTGGAAATTATTGATAATAAATCATCAAATTAATACTCGTGTTACCCAATAATTCAAAGATCATCCAATTGTTATTTGTACTGGAGCCATTTTCATTGTTCTATGACGTGTATTTCGTGGAGAATTTTATGATTAATCTACCCAAATTCCAAAACTATCGCAAACTGCTGTACTTTAGACTGCCTACTTGTATTTTTTGTTTGTTTTTTATCCCTTTCATAGCCCTTCACACACATTTACCTAACTCTTACTACATCTTGGACATTTACCTGCTTGCTGTAGATAACTAATCACTCTCTCACTCTCTTCCTCACCTATTTTCTCTCTCACATTCTCTTTTGTTTCACTCACTCTATGTCTCTTTCTCTTGAATCCTTAATAATTGATATATAATTAGAATGAATCCTTAGTTTAATTAATTAAATTAACGTTTTGGTAGAGAGTTAGTGGGGAGGATATTTTTAATATTCTTTTCGAAGAATGGACATTCATATGTCCAAAGCTCCGTCAATTTATGTAGATGCATAACAATATAATTATCTATAGTTATTATATTACAAATTACTTTTTCATATCATATACAGTTCAATAATTATTTTCTTAGTCTATATTATGTAAATTCATCTTTAATTTTGCTGTATTGTGAGCTATTGTATATAAGTGTATAAGCCAGTATATATTGTAATCTAAATAAATAAAGTACTCAATCAATCAATCAATCTCACTCCTTCACTCTCTCTCTCACACACAGATTCTTTCTATCTCTCCTTCTCCCATGTTCCCTTCCTCTCCCAATTCCTCTTTCACCCTCACTCTCTCTCAACCCCTCTCTCACTCACTTATATCACGGTTCTCACATTTTCGGCCTTCAATACTGGTGATGCACTGGTGCAATTTCAAGTGTAATAATATTTTATGAGTGCTCATCATTTTACTTGGGGCGATGCAGTGTACTCATTCCTGACCAATCACTATCTACTCTCTCCCTCTCTCATTCACCCAAACATCACTCTCCCTCTCTATCTTCCTCCTTCACTCTTTTCTCTTATAATACTGTTTTGCTACCAGGTTTCATCATAGGTCGACTTGCATATTATTCTCTCAATTATTTTTACCCCTCAAATCTTAACCCTTACCCTAATTGAACAACCAGTTGCTTAATAGAATTCAATAATGTATCATTTCAGAGTATATCATTTTAGTATCAATTCTTGTATAGATTCATATTGACATTTGTCTTCTCTCATGGCTTCCGTGAATCTTATTCTTTTTTTCGGTCGATAGATTGAGATGGTTATATGAGTGAGTGGATCAACATTCTTTGAAATATTTTTTCAAGAATGTCTCTCTTGCAGAATAAACGTTTTGCAAATAATACGATAACGATTGTGTGTGCACACGACTTTTTCGACATTTTAGTTGGTATGAAAATATGTAAAGACATGGGGGAAAATATCCATGTGAAAATTTCATTCAACTTTTGCATGCAAGCCCTTAGCATAGGATGTGTTCAATTCGAAAACATAGTAGATGCAGCCAGAGACAAGAAATATAGCTTATATTTCCTTAATATTTCCAATATAGCTTATGCTTATCCTTTATCTATGATGCAGCTTTGTCAATTTGAATACATCCAGTCATATAATAATAAGAATATTAATCTTACTAACCTATTTAAAATTGTCAAAAAAATAGTTTATTTCCATTTATTTTCAAGAGTAGCCATAAAAAAAATATACATTTATAGGCTTGCATGAAGAGATTGGAATTTCGCACAATTTGTGAACACAGATATTTACTCCAAGTCCCAACTTATTTTATACAGACTATAAAAGCCATTTGCATCATTTAAGTTCAACGCTAAACAACGATTACTTGATGGTCGTTTTTATCATAACGTGTTCTAATCCGTGTTTAAACAAACAGCAGATTTATCCCCGTTCAAAGATGTTGAGAATGATCCTCAATGAATAATGAACAGTCCACAGTTAACAGTAGCCTAATCATTTTATGCTAATTACCAACCAACACCTCCTCCCTCTTAACATCTATCATGAGGCTCCTCCCTCTCAACAGCTGATACCATCTCTCACAGCTTCCTCCTTCTAAAAGCTGATTATGTCTTGGTAGCAAATTGATTGAATGCTATCAGATGTTGGAGATCTCTAGGCAACCTGTCCACACCTCACTGGACACCGCTAAAATAACTATAACTACGCTATAACTGTGCTATAACCCTATAACAGTTGTTGTTCAAGACTCTTGCGCAGCACTGGACAAAAGGAAAAGATCTTCGATATTTTGCTGCAATATTTCAAGGCAACGCCGGAATCTAAGCAGAAAAATGGTGTCATCCACAGAAGCTTCCCAATCATAGCGGTCGAATCGTTTCAAGGTCTCATTAGAATCTCTTAATCTCTCAACGTTCAAGTCCTGCCATTGTGACGGTTCCTCTGGTTAGAATCTTTCTAGAGTTGATTCTTCTCGATAAAATTGTCAAGTTTGTATGGTATATTAATGACCGAGCGAAATGAGGTCTAAGATTCAAGTCGACGGTTTGGCATTTCTCTTAAAGTTTAAATGTTTAAATGTTTATATGTTGCGCATTCACGGCCAAACGCGGTAAAAGATTTTCATGAAATTTGACAGGTATGTTCCTTTTTTAATTGCGCGTCGACGTATATACAAGGTTTTTGGAAATTTCGCATTTCAAGGATAATATAAAAGGAAAATGGAGCCTCCTTCATACGACAATATAGAGTGAAAATCAGACTAGAATTATTCATTATAAATCAGCTGACAAGTGATTACACAGATGTGTGGAGAAGCCAGTCTATTGCTGTATTTCCATAAGGTCTCTAGTTTCAATCAGGTACTTGTGGATGAGAATACTGCGTGAGGTCTACTGTTCACAGAACTACTAGTATTTTTAGATTAGATTGCAATGTAGGCTATTGAAATGTATAAAAAATGTAGTGTGGAAGTCCTGTTATTTCTAGATCTCATATGGTTTTCAAAGAAGAAAAATCACTGTTCTACATTAATAATAGGAGTTAGTTCTATAATGCCAATGAAACAATGAGCTAAGACTACTGAAGCATAAGATTTCTCTACAATGAGTCAAGAATAGAAATATTCTAGTCAAAAATTCAATTGATTTGAATAAATTAAATTAATTAATTTAAACATTTTTATTAGCTTGGAATAATTCTTCAATAATTCTTCATCACTGTGGAAGGACCAACATCCAAAAATTTACAATTCAATACCAAGTTACATTAGGGGAGAATTCAATAGACACAAGTTCAAGAAAAGTTTATTTTCCTGGTAAGTTGATATTGGAGTAGAAAATTGTGAAAATTTAGTTAGACTGTAAATATTGAAACTATTCATTCTTCATTCTTTTCCTTTACCTACTAGTTTTTCATTTTTCTAAAAATTAACTTTCTTAATATTATCCTTAATAGAACATAATATTCATCTACTAATTTTATAATTTTGTTTGTATTATAAATTGTTACTTTTTCATTATAAAAAACTTTAATCCCATATCAGTGAATGAAGTTTGTAAATAGTAATTATAACACACAACAAGCAACTAATAACTTATACCCCAACACATATAATTTATAGTGAGGTGTATACAGTATATTTATTCATTGAATTATATTTGCCTATTAAGAAATTATCCAATGCATAAAACTCCATTGTTTTGATTATATTAATTGTTATATTATTATAATAATTTGTAATGTAATTGTTTTTGATGAATAAAATCTAATTTGAATTTGAATTTGAAAGTTTAGTCACAAAAATTAAATGTTTGAACTTCGTTCAAAGTTCGACATAAACTTTGTTTCTCAGATTTGGCTGAGATTTGCACCATATATTTATTTATTTTTTTTTTATTTATTTATTTCATTGGCAATTACAGATCATAATTATAATATGATTGGGAGAAGACAACAGGCATAGCCCAAAACTGTCTTCTCCCAGATTTTTACAAATAAAAGTTTCAAAAAAGAATAAGGTTAAGATTTCACTTTCACTTTAAAAAGTCCAATTTTCACTTCAAAACTAATGACTAAACTAAAAATTTTGAATTTTGATATTTAAAAACTGATTAAAAACAAAAATATTTCACTCAAATCTCTATAAATTGGAAATTTTTGAGTAATTTTTTGAAGCTTTACCTGGGACAGGACAGGACAAGATAGAACAGGACAGGGCAGGACAGGACAGAAAGTTTCAACTTCGACATTCCATTCAAAGTCTAGTCTCAGAACTTCCATGGAGAGTTCTAATAAAAGGGAATAGAGAATTGCTAGGCATGCAGCAAAGTAATTTGGAAATATATGTTTGGAGAAACATCTACAATAACAAACTATAATGAACTATTTCTAAAAAAAAATTGAAGCCATTGGTGAATGCAGTTCAACTTACTTCAGCAATAGTCACGACTCTTATTATTCCAGAATGGAGTGATTTTGTCAATTTGTTAAATTTACTCGATTTGTCGAATTAAGTGGAAGTAAAACATTCAGAAGCTAGCACAATCTATCTCATTCTATATTATCATAGAGAAACAATAACATAAGGTATTGTTTTACGCTATTGTTTCTCTATGATATTATTCATGTGGAATCAAAGTGGTCTCTAGCCAATTCAAGTCCAATGATATTCACACTCATTCATATAATACGATGAAATCTATGAGTAGGCTAAGTCCACTACTAAAAAAACTCAGCATATCCGAATTACTCCATAATCCAAAGAAAAAACAATAGTTGATTGTTGAATAGTAGCGCACCACATAAAACTAATCAGCAAACTTCCAGAATATAATTTATGTTAATGCAACAAAGTTTACATGTTAATGCAACAAAGTTCATGAAACTAAGTTTTATGCAATCAACTACATAAAATGTCGCAATCCGGTGATCAGTAAAGCACCAACTAGCAACAGATGCAATTAAAATCTCAACTTGATGCTCAACTCTGAAAACATGCCACATCATCCAGTCACCAGAACAAATCCTGAAAGATATGCAGGACACTCTCTTCACTTAAAATCCAAAATGAGGCAGATGATTCGAATATAAATAACCTCATTAGTGTGGTCTGTAAATTTAGACAAATTAGTAACGTTAATCGTCAGTTGGGTTACTGGAATTTCGAGACTAGTGTGAGTAAGAATATTGACTAATCAACTGGTTCGGAAGCAAGTCAGTTTTCAACTGTCAGTTTCTCTGTGAAGGATTGAATCGATGTTTCCCTTCAACCGAAGCTGACAGATTAAAGTGGATTTCACTATAGAGAGATCCACGTTATAATGGCAGTGTTTGATTAGCAATGGTATTGCTAACCTTGTCTATCATTCAACAAAGCGGATAGCGCTATCTCTTTCTCGCTCTGCTCTGTTGCCAGATCGTCTTTTAACAATGTGAAATTGATAATTAATTATGAAAATCAATTATGGAATTATTAAAAAATATAATTTCTTGCTTAACAAAATATAATTGATTATTTGAAACGAGAATGAACAGTTAATATTACATCAATAAACCTGTATCAGCTATCGTCTATGGGGAAGACATTGACGAGACAGAGGATCGGCAACGTTGTTCTCCTATTTTTCTTCACTGTCATTATAACGTGGACCTCACCATGGTGTGAAGAATATTATTGACTAATCCACTGGTTCAGAAGCAAGTCAGTTTTCAACTGTCAGTTTCTCTGGGAAGGAATGAATCGATGTTTCCCTTCTATCAAAGCTGACAGGTTAGAGTGAATATCATTACAACTAACCAACATTCAACTATAGTGAGGTCCACGTTATAATGGCAGTGGAGAAAGATAGGAGACAACGTTGCCGATCCTCCGTCTCGTCAATGCCTTCTATGACGGTAGCTGATACAGGTTTATTGATGTGATATTAACTGTTCATTCTCGTTTAAAATAATAAATTATATTTTTTTGAGCAATAAATTATATTTTTTCAATAATTTTATGATGAATTTTTAAGATTAAGATGGAATATTTTGTTAATTTATTATCAGTTCTGCATTGTTAAAGACGGTGTTCAGTTCTGCATTGGCAACAGAGAAAAGCGAGAAAGAGATAGCCCTATCCGCTCTGTTGAATGATAGACAAGGATAGCAATACCATTGCTAATCAAACACTGCCATTATAACGTGGACCTCACTATAGCTTTAGCTGAGGTGTAACCCTGAGGCAGATCATCGATAATCATTATAATTTCACTCACACTGCCTCACATTACCAAATGCCACTCACACTGCAACATCCATATGCTGTTTTCCCACGCCGATTTGAGCAATCCAATGCACTCAATCTCAGTCGATCATTATGGCGGCGGTGGGTTCGATTCCCGTGAACTTGACCAACTTTCATTGATGGACTTTTGACAATCCACTCTGATATAGTGCCGAGATAGCCGGCGGTTTTTCACTCCGGTTTTATCGTTGAATCTATCTCCAGTCAGATCCACTGTCAGAATTCCTAATCAATACTATCAATCCTTCACATTAAAGCTGATGCTGACTGTTGTAAGTGAATCTAGAGGTGTCTCTAATGCATCGTTCAAGAACCGTGCTTCCGATACTAATGTAGGGTACTGAGTTGTGTTGAAAAACGCTCATTTTGCTATGGAAAAAACTCACAATAACCTTCGTTTGAGTTCATTTCTAACCTTCATTGCCACAATTCATTAATTATTAGTTTAGTGAAGAAGACATTCAGTGAGCTTAGTTGGTTCTAATATCCATCTCAAAGCTAAACAATATTTTCTTTTGATACCGTTCATATTCAGCCGTAGGTCTACTGATAAAAGTATAATGTAATAAATTACCTTGGGGAACGTTCATTTTTGATCTATTAAAAAACTTCTGAGGTGATTTTCAACCTTCATCGCCAAAGTTCATGAATTTTTCCAATGGATTAATGAATTTTAGATTGATTCTGTTGAAACGTTCAGTTTTGATCTATTCAGAGGTCAAAATAAACGTCTGAGATGATTTTTAATTTTCATTGCTATGGTTTTAGATTGATTTTGTTGAAACGTTAAGTTTTCATCTACTCAGAGGTCAAAATAAACGTCTGAGGTGATTTTCAATCTTCATTGCTATGGTTTATTCAGATTGATTTTGTTGAAACGTTCAGTTTTCATCTATTCAGAGATCAAAATAAACGTCTGAGATTATTTAGTCTTCATTGCTATGGTTTTTGATTAATTTTGTTGAAACGTTCAGTTTTTATCTATTCAGAGTTCAAAATATACTTCTGAGATGATTTTCAATCTTCATTGCTATGGTTTTAGATTGATTTTGTTGAAACGTTCAGTTTTTATCTATTCAGAGTTCAAAATAAACTTCTGAGATGATTTTTAATCTTCGTTGCCATGGTTCATGATTTTTTCCAATGGAATACAATGAGTTTCAAATTAATTCTGTTATGTTACATGATATATTCTGAATTATTGAGTGTGACTATTCGATACAATTATCAATGTATCAATCTTGTAAATTCGAATTATTAGCAATTATTGAAAAACACTTCGATTACTTGACAATCGGTGAATTAATATCGTCTTCTAGTTGTTTATGTTATCAATAATAGGAACCCATTGAAATCTTGTTTGTTTAAGGGTCTAAATATAGTTGATGGGCGGAGGTAGAGCGAATCAGAAAAGCTAGCATATAGCAAATTGTGTTGAAATGTATCAGAACATATTAGGTGGCGAAGTTAGAAGGTAAAAGGAAGCTTAGACAATTAGATACATGCATCATTTTAACATTCTGAGCTAAATTATCCGATACACTTTTCCTTCGCCACCATCATTTTTTGACCCTAAGAACGTCGAGATAACACTCTTAGCCCTACTGGAAAATTTACAAAAATATAGTCAAGCAAAGATTTAACAAAAACCATTTTTTTTCACTTTTTGTGTAGTTGAGAAGTTGATATTGTGGTAATTATTCATATTGAATGAAAAAGACTAAGAAATTGTCAAAAAAACTCAGTATAATGTCAATTTCTTAGTATTTTTCATTCAAAAAACCATTTTCTTATCAAGTTTTAACACTCGATTAGATTCAATCAGATTTCAGATTACAATAATTATTGTGACAAATATTATTCACTCATTGACAGAGGCATGCTTTCGAATCGCATTAAATTCATTGATAAATTCCAGAACGCATTTTCCAGTCAGTGAGTGAATTCTCCTATACATCACAATTATTAGCCCATAATATATTTATCCTGAAAGTTGTCATTTCAGTATTGAGTTGAGCATATCGCGGTTGGTAAGGGATAATGAAAATCAAGACTATTCTCTTGATATCTAACACGACTTGAGACGTTTGGGATTCGAGAGTCATCGAGGTTAGAATGATGAAGAAAGAGAGTACCGTAGGAGGTTGGAAAAGGAGGTTGAAGAAATTGAGATATGAGGAAAAGATGAGATAAGTATGAGCTAGGCTCACGTTTTGTATTAATAAATTAATACTGTAATACTGACATAATATTAATAATAAATTATCGTACCAAACAGTAATGAATCTCGACTGACTCATATGGACGGTTTCTTCGAGATAATATTCATAAATCTTCAGTACCCATTCCAATGGGATTAGATCATCAAGGTTAAATAAAACTTCACTTTAATTCATATCAATTTACCAAATAATATCAACTATTTTGGTGCCGGTTTCCAAGCTCGGGATTTGGCTAAGCTCTAGACTTTGAACAGCTGGAGTCAGTGAACTGACTTTCCGAAACGGGATAGCACTACCGCAGTAAATAAAGCCGTAATGCATTCGTGTGACGTCAGCACAGGTAGGGCTCCTACACCAATAAAAGCACTATCTGATATAGATCAGCTGAAATCAACAAATTGTTATTGGTGAAGGAGCCCTACCAGTGCTGACGTCACCAGATGCACTATGGCTTTGTTGACGGAGGTAGTGTAGGCGTAGTCGTAGTTTTTATGATAATCTGTATTTTAATAGGAAATGTTTTTCCTTAACAAATGAAACATCCCTTAATAATTTAAAATAGCTGAAACTTTAACACTATTTCCTCTTTATTTTATTTTGTATTAAATTTTCTAATTCTTCTTCTTCTTCAATTTAAAAATCGTTAGTCGGTTTACTGTGACTACGCCCTGTTTCGAAAAGCCAATTTTCAGACTTCAGCTGGTTAAAGTCTAGAACTTAGCCAAATACCGAGCTCGGAAACCGGCCACAAGAATGACTGGATTCCATGGGCGGTTTGTTGTTCAAGATTATATTAATAAGCTGCTTGTACCAATTTCAATGTCAGATCATGAATAATATTAAATTAGCATTAGATGAAAACTTCACTTGAATCATATTATATAATATCAACCATTTATTGTCATGATATTCATAGATGTTCAGTAGATATTTTGATGCAACATTATCAATATCCAATGCACATTACAGGATAACTTCTTCTTCTGTGAGACCGGCATCTGGAGAGGAATAAAATAAATGTTGGAAATATCTCTTCCAAAAAATATTGATATAGTTGAATGGTGGAAATTATCTCTTGGAAGAAAGAGAATGATGTTTTATTGGAAGAGATGTAACATGTTTTATTTCGGGTTTAAACATATGAATAGTTGAATTATACTGTAACTTACGATATCTTTAGTAGCCTACTTATTTTTCATGTTGATGAATGACGTTCAAACAAAGATGGGGGAAATGCAACATGAGTGGGAATATTGGAATCTGATATGATGGAATGTGGGTGGTAGGTGAATAAAGAAGAAGAAGAAGAAGAAGAATAAGGTGAAGAGGAGGAGGGAAGGAGTAGGAGAATGGTGTGAGAAGGGTAGGAGAAAGGAGTAGCCGGCGGATTAGTGCAGGAGTGCACTGTGTAGCAGGGAGAAGAAGAAAAAGAAGAAGAAGAAGAAGAATTGAAGATGTGCAAGGAGTTATTAATTCGTTTAAAAAGATGATTGGTGTGGTGGGAGTTCTATCTCGACCAGTCGTTGTGTATAAATACTAGACAGATTTTTGTTTCAGTATCAGTTCTGGCGTGATATACCATCTTGGAATAACTCTTCTGTTAGAAAACAACCCCTCAACACATCAACATGAAGCTGGTATGTCTGATTTCTCAATTTATTTTTCTCAGATTTTCAGTGATTATATTATCAATATCTCTATTGATTTTCCTTAGTGTGAAAATTTTGAAAGGTGGATAGGTTTTTCTTTACAATATTATCAAATTATAATTTTCCTTGTATTTTTCAACTCAGTATTATTCAAATAATCTAGATTGAATTTATTCTACTTGGACCTAATATGTTTGTTTTTAACAAGGACTTTGAATTAAATTAATTAATTTGGAAAAGGCCTAATGCACTTTGAATTTTTCCTATTTCATTTTAGTTTTAGGATTTTCAAGGGTAATATCATCTCAATTTAGTGCAGTGGACTTTTCTCAATAAAGCAGTATTAATGTTATTTCTATTATTATTCCAAATTCAATTTTGATTTCAGTTGTTTTTGAGTGAAAAATAACTAAATTTCAGAAAAGTGGAATCATAACCTCATTTCCGACTTTTAAATTATTATCTAAATTTTGGAGAGAAATAGTACAAGGAGTATCCTTAGTTTTTCTCTCCCATTCAGTGCTTTCTTGTAAAAATTATAATAATAAAATCAATAAATAAAAAATAGATAAAATTAGTAAATTCGGAAATGGCTAATGCACTTGGAATTTTTCCTATTGCATTTTAGTTTTAAGATTTTCAAAGGTAATACCATCTCAATTTAGTGCAGTGGAATTTTCTTCAATGAAGCAGTATTATTATCATTATTTTAAATTCAATTAATAAATTTGGAAATTACCCGATGCACTTTGAATTTTCCCCATCTTATTTCAGTTTTAAGATTTTCAATGGTAATACAATCTCAATTTAGTGCAGTGGAATTTTCTTCAATGAAGCAGTATTATTATCATTATTTTAGATTCAATTAATACATTTGAAAATTACCTGATGCACTTTGAATTTTCCCATTTTATTTCAGTTTTAAGATTTTCAATGTTAATACAATCTCAATTTAGTCCAGTGAACTTTTCTTTAATAAAGCAGTATCATTCTCACCCACATACCGCCGATATAAGTTGATTCTAACATTCATTTTCCAATCAAATTTTCAATTATCATACTATAAATTCTCCAATATTTTCTCCAGTGTGAGAGGAAGATTTTCACGGTAGATATTTCAACTATTCATCACCTCAATGATAATTTAGCATAATTTCTCCCTTGTCATGTTCTTATGCTTGATTTTCAACTCATCCAATGAACGCCTGTTAAATTAGTGATTGATTAGAATTCAGAGATTCAGAATATCAGAGAGAGAGATAGATAATTCAGAGATTCAGAATATCAGAGAGAGAGATAGATAATTCAGAGATTCAGAATCTCAGAGGGAGGAATATGTTTTCATTCAGAATCGTACGAGGTGAAGGATTGAAAATTGTTGAGTTTGAAAATGTCACTGAATATTCTTGTATATCTTTCAGTATTATTTCTTACATTCTTTTGAGAGGTTTGCAAATGAGTTTTGGAGAGAGTTGATTGCTATTCAGAGATTACGTGTGAATATAGTGAGATCCCCTTTCAATTTCAACAATCTTAATTGAAGCAGTCTATATTATTCTCAGAATAAATTGAGAGAGTTCATGAGTGACAGATCGTTTTTCAACAATGTAGAAGCATAATCCATCAACAAAATATCTAATCTCATGATGGAAATTTATTATTATTTAATCATAATATTGAATATTATAATTTATCATTTTTAACAGCAATTCAAATCAAATTCATTTCCACACAGAAGAAATAATTCCAAAAAAAATTAACTTTTTGTGTAGTTTAGAAGTTGATATAGTGGTAATTATTCATATTGAATTAAAAAGTCTAAGAAATTGTCAGAAAACCACAGTGGTTTATTGACAATTTCTTAGTCTTATTCATTCTGATCTCAAATCTGTGGTTTATTGACAATTCCTTAGTCTTTTTCATTCTGATCTCAAATCTGTGGTTTATTGACAATTTTTTAGTCTTCTTCATTCTGATTTCAAATCTGTGGTTTATTGACAATTTTTTAGTCTTTTTCATTCTGATTTCAAATCTGTGGTTTATTGACAATTCCTTAGTCTTTTTTATTCTGATTTCAAATCTGTGGTTTATTGACAATTCCTTAGTCTTTTTCATTCTGATTTCAAATCTGTGGTTTATTGACAATTTTTTAGTCTTTTTCATTCTGATTTCAAATCTGTGGTTTATTGACAGTTTCTTAGTCTTTTTCATTCTGATTTCAAATCTGTGGTTCATTGAAAATTTCTTAGTCTTTTTCATTCTGATTTCAAATCTGTGGTTTATTGACAATTCCTTAGTCTTTTTCATTCTGATTTCAAATCTGTGGTTTATTGACAATTTCTTAGTCTTTTTCATTCTGATTTCAAATCTGTGGTTTATTGACAGTTTCTTAGTCTTTTTCATTCTGATTTCAAATCTGTGGTTTATTGACAATTCCTTAGTCTTTTTCATTCTGATTTCAAATCTGTGGTTTATTGACAGTTTCTTAGTCTTTTTCATTCTGATTTCAAATCTGTGGTTTATTGACAATTCCTTAGTCTTTTTCATTCTGATTTCAAATCTGTGGTTTATTGACAATTTCTTAGTCTTTTCCATTCTGATTTCAAATCTGTGGTTTATTGACAATTCCTTAGTCTTTTTCATTCTGATTTCAAATCTGTGGTTTATTGACAATTTCTTAGTCTCTTCCATTCAAAAAAATGTAATGTGAGCATGAATGAACATTCAAAATTACATTAGATACACCGGTATCAGCTATCATCAATAGAAGACAATGAATGACATAGCAGAGAATCGGCAACGTTGTTCTCCCATCTTTCTCCCCTGCCATGATTACGTGGACCTCACTAGTCTGGAAGCTGTTCATAACAATGATACACCTGAGTCCAAAACAGCAACGTTATAGAAAGTAACTCCATAATATCGGCCATATAAATAAGCCATTAACGAGCAAAGGTTCATGTCCCTTTAACGTCACAAAATTCGCTGAATGAATAAATTCTTGTAATTATTTCATTCGAGTATAATAGATTCATAACCCTAGAACGTCACATCATAATTCGCTGAATATTTTTTCATTTCACCTTACCATAGATTCATAACCCTAGAACGCCACATAATTCGCTTAATATTAATTTTTTTCATTTCACCTTAGCATAGATTCATATGACCCAAGAACGTAATTCGGCTAATAATATCATATTTATATTTTTTCTGAGCATATATTCATGGGCCTATTAATAATGTCATATAATTTCTCTGAATATTTTCATATTAATATCCCAACTGAACATAGATTAATGACCTTATAGAGTTACATAATTCGCTGATTGATTCTATAATTAGTTTTCAACTAAGCATAGATTCATGACCCTAGAATGTTACATAATTCACCTGATAATCTCATAATTATATTTTAACTGAGCATATATATTCCTGGCCCTATAATGTAACATAATTTCTCTGAATATTTTCATATTGATATTTCAACGGAGCATAGTTTTATGACCCTAGAACGTCACATAATTTCTCTGAATATTCTCAGATTGATATCTTAACTGAACATAGATTCATGACCTTATAACGCCACATAATTCGCTGAATAATTCCATAATTATTTTTCAACTGAGCATAGTTTTATGACCCTAGAATACCCGATAATACCCTAGAAGTCACATAATTCCCTAATAATTTCTTAATTATATTTTAACTGAGCATAATTTATATTCATGGCCGTATACGTCACGTAATCAGCTGAATAAGTTCATATTGATATCTCAACCGAGAATAGATTCATGACCATATAAAGTCACAAAATTCGCTGAATCAAACTCATGTAAATATTTCATTCAAGGTAGTAGATTTGTAACTCTATAGCGTCACATAATTCGCTGAAAAATTCCATATCAATATATCATTGGAGCATAGACCCTAGAACGTCTTATAATTCGCTGAATATTTTCATATTATTAATATCCTAGCTCAGTGATCGCCAAACAGTCGATCGCGAGCTACCGGTAGCTCGTGGGGTAGTTTTTGGTAGCTCACAGAAATGCTCGGGCAAAAAAATGTCATCCAGTTTGAATTATAAAAACTTTCCCAGTCTGAAGAAAATCAATGACGAGAAAAATCCTCCACAGCACCGCAGCAATAACCAAGAATACGTTACAATTCTTTCAGACTTGAGACAACAGTTTGATCAACGATTTCAAGAATTTAAAAGCTTATCAAATATGGTACAATTCATCAACTCTCTTTTGTAGAGATCTATGCAGAAGATTTTGCAGCTTGTGTTGTACAACATTTTGGTGGAGATCAGGCTTCAGTTGAAATGGAATTTGTGGATTTTCAAAATGATCTGTCTCTCAGATCACTTTCTAAAACTGGAAATATTTGGCCTCAAGTCCCCCCAAAAAATATATCCAAATATTATTCAAGTTGCATTGAGGTTGAAAGCTATGCTCAGCTCTTCTCAAGTAAGTGAAGCATCTTTTTCAAGTATGAAAGTCATGAAAAATCGATATAGGAACATTTGGACAATTGCATCAGAATGACGGGGCTACAACGTACACTCCAAACACCAAGAAAATACTTGATGACCAGAAAGAGTACGTTCCACTGCTCTCATTGAAATATACATTTCAACTTTTGTTGAAACTTTTTTTGTACTTTTTACTATGAGATAAGTAGATTTCAATACTGGAAATGTATCTTTATAGGCAATAAAAGATACTTTCTTCAGTCTAATATTCCTTGGTAGCTCACTAGAAGTTTTATAAATGCTATTCTAGCTCACATGCTCATAAGTTTGGCGACCATTGTACCTAGCTGAACATAGATTCATGACCTTATAACGTCAAATAATTCGCTGAATGAATTCCATTCGAACATATATTCATGACCCTAGAGCGTCACATAACTCGCCGGCAGTTATTGAAAATTATTGTTGAACTATACAGGTCGACTGTTGAATATCAGATCGTTACAGTGTAATCTGGTCAGTGCTAAAATGTCAGCCAATCACAGTGCGTCTCTCATTCTCTGTTCTCACGCTCTCAAACGCTCATCCCACTCATTTAATTCCATACTAGCTCTATCTCACCCATACTATCCTATGCCAGCTCTATCTCTCTCTTATTATCTCATACTATTCAAATATCACTCATACTATCGGTAATACAGATTTTCAATCCTGCATCAATGATTGGATATGGATATGATGTCATCTGTTCATATCAGAAATAAAATATCAGGTCTTAAAATACCGAGCTTTGCTCGTTATTTTTATTATTTATTGATAAACAGAGCACAAATCTCTAAAATGATTGTGTTCATATTTCACAGCTGGCTATACGTCAGCTTATGAATTTCGGGGATGCGATATTTTGATTTTCCATTGAATCACTCACTCACTTGGATGAATTATTCATCCTTGGCTGAAACAGCTGAGACTTTTGTCGTCTGTGGATAGTAAAAAGTGAGTGAGTGATACTATGGAAAATCAAAATATCGCATCCCCGAAATTCATAAGCTGACATACTGTGAAATATAAACACGATCATTTTAGAGAATTGTGTTCTGTTTATCAATAAATAAAAATAACGAACGAAGCTCGGTGCCTTGATATTTTATTTCTGATATGAACAGATGACATCATATCCATATCCACTATTCATACTATATTAATAATAATATTAATAATACTATTATTCTTTAAATGTCGTTCAGCGAGTTTTCCCAAAGATGAGACCTGGTGCAATCGAATTTTTATATCATAAACCTACTATCTTCCAAATTTCGTGAAAATTCTTAGAGCCGTTTACGATATCCGTTTTACATAAATAACCACATATAAATATAATTAACCAGATATAAAAATACAGAAATTGCTCGCTAAATATAATAGGATATATTTTATCAACATCACAATGTGATGTCATTATTTCATCATCACCAGTAAAATAATATCAATGATTGAACTACTCTTCAACTATACTTGAATCGGCATGTATTTGAACTTGACAAATAATTTGTCCATGCAATAACAGTTTTTTGGCCGTCATATCAATTGCCTTTATTCATACTGAGAATGATATAATATTCACTACCCTGGGAACAACATTCAGTTGTTTCCTTTAGAAATTATCATGTTTTAGTCAATTTATCAGAAGCTCTAATGTTTGCTCCAACCAGAGATAAGGGAAGATCAAGAGATTAGTAAGAGGTAGGTGAGAAGAAGAGATGAAAGAATATAAGTGTGCGAAAGAGGAGATTATAAAAAAATGGAGGAAATAGGAGTAAGAAAAGAAAAAAGAGGAGGGGTGCAATGGAAGAGAGAAGTAACAGTGGGTCCTTATCCTCAAGGTTCTTATCTATTTGAGAGATAAAGAAAGATTTAACTTCTCTCTTCTCCAACATCAAACACCGAAGGTGTAGAAAGATAAAAATAATGACTGTCTCTCAAATCAGTGTACCTTATTTTTCAAGAACTTCTGTCGCCCACTAAGAACTTGTTATCAATCAGAGTACAGACTGGCAGCATTGTCTCAATAGGAAGCATTGATACAATTTATGTAAAACACTGACAGACTGGAGTGAATTTCACCAACATATACCCATCTTCACTTGTAGTGTAACATTATCGAACGTTACATAATCGATAATCTCCAGAGTCGAGTCACCCACTGACTTGAATGCCCGGTTATTTTGGCCTTAAAACTGTGTCAGACTTGTGTTAAACCACCTACAGCCAATTATGGATACTGGACACCTCACGCGAGCCATAAATTATCGAATGAAATAATAGATTTTAGAGTTTGGAAGGAATTTTGAAGATGTGAGTTATTATGGCTTGGAGGTGATTAGTGAATTGCATGTTGTGCTTCATTACTGTATATTTTAGTACTGTATTTGTTTGCAGTGGAATATTATTGATATTATGGAGGAATGGTTGATGATGGGTTATTGAGTCCTTGATTAATCACTAAATTCAATTAGAAGGAATGTTATCTGTAGCTTCTAACTAGAGATTGCATCAATAAGTTCCAATATCGGGCGACCAAGCTTTGCTCTGGATTGTAAAAGCATAGAAAATTTGTAATCAAAGATTGAATTGATAGTTTATATTTATTTATTCATTTTCTCAGTCGTTCAATTATTTTTACAGTTATGCGAGGAGGCACAACAGGCTTATGCCCAAAACTGTCCCTTTTTAAATCTATACTACAGTCCAAAACAAAATCAAGGTTAAACTACTATCACTCATCAAAATAACAATTTATTCACACTTCAACAAACAAACACATTATCAACTACAAATAGATATACTACGTGCCGGTTGCACAACAGCCGGTTAAATTTTAACCTTGATTAATTCCACAAGAACCAATCAGAGAAGCCGTATTTTTAAAAACGCCTTCTCTGATTGGTTCTCGTGAAATTAATCACGATTAAAATTTAACCGGCTGTTGGGCAACCGGGCATATGAATTCTATTTAGAATGATACAATGTTTGCTACAATATTTGTTAATATACTATGTACTATTCTACACTAACAGCATCTAGTTACCATTTTTGACTTTCTGAAGTAAACATGTTTTCAAAAAACAAAGATAAATAAACGAAAATAAGTTTCTCTTGCTCAATTTTTTTTCCCGTGAGATCAGCTGGATGATCCCACACATGCACTCGTTCATTCTCTTCCATTACCGTATCGACAGCCGACAAAATTTCCATTGAAAGGACGTATTTATCCTTTCAATGTCCTTCAGCGAGTTATCCCAAGGTGGATACCTAGTGCAATCGAATCTTCATATCATAAACCTACTTTGTTTCAAATTTCGTGAGAATCGTTAGAGCCGTTTTCGAGATCCGGTCAAACATAAAAACATCTAAACGTATAAACAGAAATTGCTCGTTTAATAGTGAAGGATTATTATTCATGTTTTATGAAACGCAGTAATCAGAACTCAATTTATAAAAGCAGTTCTTCCAATGTTCATTAACACATTCATAGAGATTGACTCATAGATGATAATTTATAATTGATCATTATATGTACGCCAATTATTGTATTAATGCAGAGAAATTAAGTTTGAAAATCATAAAAATCATATAAACAGAAATTGCTCGTTTAATAGTATAGGATAGTTCAATAGTTTAGCGACTAAACAACTCCTGTGTTGTATATTCTTCTTCCTCAATTATTAATTATTCACCATATATTTATATTTTTGAACTGGAAAACACTTAGGCCCAGTTGCACAACAGCCGGTTAAATTTTAACCGTGATTAATTTCAAGAGAACCAATCAGAGAATGCGTTTTTGAAAAGACGGCTTCTCTGATTGGTTCTCGTGGAATTAATCACGGTTGAAATTTAACCGGCTGTTGTGCAACCAGCACTTACTTTTGTGGTGACCACCGTTCACTATTGTTGTCACTACAGAAGTATGTGTTTTCCAGTTCAAAATTGTATGAAAATTTCCATCTATTTGTTCAGGAATAAGATTTTTGTCTCTCTGTTCAAATACTCCGGTTCGATCATTCCAATGTAGAAATTTCCATCGATTTGATCAGGAATAAGATTTTTGTCTCTCTGTTCAAACATTTCGGTACAATTAAATACATTTCAGTGCATTGAAATGAACTATTATTGATTTCTTAGCTTGGTAGTTCATGAGAGGGATTGTGAGGGAAAATAATTGATTTTTGAATCCATTTTTCTTGATTTCAAGGAAAGTTTCATGGATAAATTTGTGATGATTTCACGAGACTCGTTAATTTTCCATATACCGGTATGATATCATAATCCTCATAATTTTATCACAAGTTTTTAGTTTGTCAAATAATATTTTTTGCATTTTCTTTGGCAGATCATCTGTGTAGCTGCACTGGCTGTGGCGTGCGTGTCAGCTCAGAGGAGGCCCGGACCAGCTGCCTCTTACAGCAACCTCAACGATGTTCCCATTGTGTCATTCCAGAACGAGCATAACTACGACGGATCATACAAATACAGGTACACAGATCTTTCAAATCCAGGTTTCCTCTTATGATATCTGATTTTCCATCTCCACAAAATCTACTGTAGTATCAGTCCGGCAGGTTAAAAGGTTCTTAAATAATAGGTTTCTCAGTCTGTTTCTTAGGATTGATTTTGTTTTGAATAATGGTTCCTAAAGAGGTATCCCAAGTTGATGCTCACGGAATCATTATATACCTGCTGAACAAATAGGGACCTCAACCCTAAAGAGACACACTGGTGTGTTTCACACCCCAGAGATTTTTTTTCTGTTCTGCAGTTGACAATATCAAACAGATGGGAATTTATGCCCAGTCTAAATTCGGTTTGTAGTATTGTCAACTACTCTCCACCACTTCCAGTCAGTAATAGCATTCTACAAGGTCACCATCTCATCTTGTTCTTTGTTTGGGGTGTCTAACATCCCAGAGTGTCTTTTACGTAGGACTTTTATCAAACACTTTTATTACAAAGATTCACTTGTATTGTCATTATGGGATGATGGATCAGATTGAAATAAATGCTATGATTCTCTACAACTTGAGATTCAAAACAATAAAATGAAGAGACGTGAGTTTTTGATGAAGTTATTATTGGCAATGATCAAGCCATTCGTTCAAACCGGATTAGGAGCTCCAACACCTAGGCGGAACATACGTACTTCTAAAATTAGTATAAATATTGATAAGCAGTGCTCTACTTTTGATTTCTGTACTGATTACTGCACTTGGAACAAAAATGATTAAGAAATGATGGAGTATGGTCTGAGTATTTGTTTTTTTTTCAAAGAAAAATGCAGAATTAAATTGGGGTGTTCAACATCCCAGTGTGTATACTGTGTTAGCATAAAGTAAGTGTGTCTCTGTAGGGTTAAATAGCATTTACAACTCTACAGAGCTGTGTTTAATATAATATTCCAAAGAATAAGGGATGAAACTCCATTTCATTTCTTAGCATGATCCTCTTCTTCACTAACTCCTTTATTCACATACCGGTAACACTTTTATTCTACTCGATTATCTTCTACTATACCTTATACTTTAATACCCTACCTATACCTATATACCTTAATACTTTACTTATTCCACTCTCTCACTTCTTCTACCCTTATTTCCTCATTCACGTCCCCTTTTCTTTCACTCCTTCTCCCACATTTTCCTTCGTCACAGAGGGATTCTAATCGAATTGTTTGAAACAAGAATTTGAACAAACTTCTATAGAATTTGAAATAAAAGTCGTTGGTCCCTCTAAAAGATTCAAAACCAGCAAAATCAATTCAAAGTTTCCTATAATGAAACTCCTGTGAAAATATTGTTCTTCCCTCACTTTTCAACTCATTCATTGATCACTACCTCAAATTTCTCCTTCCTTAATTATTTTCTTCAACCATTCTTCCCTGATAACTACATTAATTTTTAATTTCATCATTCTCCCTTCTGCAATTCTATACTCTGTCCAAATTGGCATAAGCGCTGAAAGATTAAGCCGACCCTCGCTCGCCCACGCGCAGGCACACACGCCCGGCTTACCTGCGACATTGATATACTATGTATACCACGTAGTATACAGGTAGGCAGACCGTCCCTTTACTCACACACACAAAAGGAGACTGCGCTTGTGTGTGTGAGTAGTAAGAGGCCTAAACCTTCAGAGCTCATGCCAATTTGGACAGAGTATAGCTTCCTTCACTCATTCTCTCACATCTTTCTCAATCTTATTTCTCCTGCTCTTGTCTTGGAATATGCAACTATTCATTCGACACCAAGTTATCTTCTGCTATCAATTTCTATGTTCCTGTTTTCAACTGTAACTTTGTTTTATGGTTATTTGTTTGCAGAAGATGTAACGTTATTGTATGATTTGAATTCTTGTACCCTGTTATCATGGATAATGAAAACCAATTTGATTTGATTTGTTGCAGCTACGAAACAGGCAACGGCATCCAAGCCTCCGAGGAGGGCTACCTGAAGAACCCCGGCCAGAAGGACTTGGAGGCGCAGTACTCGGCGGGCACCTACTCGTACACCGCCCCCGACGGAACACCAATCACCGTGAGGTGGGTGGCTGACGAGACAGGATTCCACGCCGAGGGCGCACACCTTCCCACGCCGCCCCCAATCCCCGAGGCCATCGCCAGGGCTCTCCAGCAGCAGGCCGCTCCAGCTCAGCAGCCTAGGCCGTTCGGAAAGTAAGGGGCGCAAAAAATAGGACGGGAGGATCTTCAACACAGGAATACCACATAGGGACTGGATTATGGAGAAAAACTGGGGAGTACTTGGAGAGATTCAGAGTGTGAAAGGATCATGAGAGGTTTCCTTTTTCAGGAAATCTTGAAGGATCACAGGAGTATCTTCTTCATGGAGTTTTCAATTTTTCATGTAGAGGGTTATGATGATGAAAACCTCAAAAACTTCAGTAACTGAATTTTGTTTGGAACTCCCTCATCTACGAAAAACCAACTTTGACCAAATTTATTGTGAGTCTTAAGTCTCCAATAAACCACAATACTGGAGACTGAAGATATAATGATTTGCTAAGCTTTATGTAAATAGCTTCTATCACTAGATTATGTGCATGAAAATAATTTACGTCACAAAATTTGTAATTAGACCATACCAATCATTAGACTGATATCGTCCTGCGTGTATCATGTGAAATTTTTGAACGAAATTGTATAATGATGCTCAATACCAATCGAACTACTCTTGTAATATTTCATGAATTTTTACTTCTCCAATCATATATATGTTAGCTTTAATTTTTTGTACTGCATGACTTTTCTACCAGCAATAAACAAGAAGTGTTCAAGAAAAATTTTGAAACTATGGAATTCAATTTCTTTCCCATTATCCTTCTTCACCTACCTACCGTCAATACTTATTCATCCCAGAATATTTATTTTGTAAAAAATATCATCATCAAGATAAATATAATTGATGATAATAATACATTCTTAATTATTCAAAAACTCTAGACTAAATCACTGTGAATCATTGGACTAGACATTTATTAGGGTCGCTACAATTGGCTAACTCGGAACTCGCTGACTCAATGTTAAATCTGCCATATGAATACAACCACAGTTAGCCAAATTCCAGTTAGCGAATTCCGCGTTCCCATTTATTATAGTGAGGTCCGCATTATAATGGCAGTGTTTGATTAGCAATGTTATTGCTATCCTTGTCTATCATTCAACAAAGCGGATAGCGCTATCTCTTTCTCGCTGTTGCCAGATCGTCTTTTAACAATGTAGAATTGATAATTGATTAACAAAGTATTATATTGAATGAAAATGACTAAGAAATTGTCAAAAAAACACTGATTTATTGATACTTAGAAAGACCGGTTTCGGTTATTACACCATTGTCAATCTCTGATAAACTAAAACTAAATACAAGAGCAGCAGACTTTATACTCTGTATAATTTGTATAATTCCTATAAGTATTTTTATAAAGTCTGCTGCTCTTGTATTTAGTTTTAGTTTATCAGAGATTGACAATGGTGTAATAACCGAAACCGGTCTTTCTAAGTATCAATGAATCAGTGGTTTTTTGACAATTTCTTAGTCTTTTTCATTCAATATGAATAATTACCACAATATCAACTTCTCAACAACACAAAAAGTATTATATATTAATTAAGAAAATACATTATGGAATTATCGAATAATATTATTTCTTTATTAATATATTTCTAGTTAATATCACATCAATAAACCTGTATCAGCTACCGTCTATAGAAGGCATTGGCTAGACAGAGGATCGGCAACGTTGTTCTCCTATCTTTCTTTCTCCACTGCCATTATGACATGTACCTCAATATAGAACTATCATTAATTCTCCGGCTGTTATTGTAGCCTCAACAGCCACAACCTGTTATTGTGCTCAAGCAAGAAGCTCATGAACAAACAAAAGCAAAATCAATAACAAAAAGCTACAAAGTGTAATTGAATTTATGATATTGTCAAATAATCTCAATAATTTATTAGAAGAGGTGACAAGCCATCAGAATCAGTTTCGAAAATTGTATTGTGTTCCCCAATTAGAATTTGAATAGAGGGGAAGAGTTCTCTCACAGTTATCAGTTATCAGTTATAGTTGATGGGAGTATTCAGACTCCTATGTATCCCAATATGAGAAGATATAGAGGCAAAGATGCAAGAGAAGAGATATCGGGACATTATCTCCTTTGAAATGAAAATCATAGGTACTCTCAAAATATGTTGGCAGTTGAAACTACATTGAGCTGGAAAGTTATGACGAAAGAAGTCAATTTGTACAATAATTATCAACCTTCTGTCATTATAAATGATAGGCATTTAATCAATTGAATTAATTGAAAAAAATACTCAATAAATAATATAAGAGAATAAAAGAAATTCCAGGAGAGAATATAGAGTTACCCACACTGGAATTGAATAGGGATGCAAATGGGATCCTCATTGATGAATAGATAATGATAAGGAACAAAAATTTGTTCCAAAATATAAAGGTGCGTACAGATTTACGCGATGCGAACATGAGCAATTCAATTTTAATCAGCTGATGCCAAGCTTTTTATATCTGTATCTTACCGTTTCTGTGAAAATACAGATATAATCAGCTGATTAAAAGTGAATTGTTCGCGGCGCGTATATCTGTACGTACCTTATGAAGCGGAGAAATATAGAATTCTATCCCAAAACCTGGATTATATTGGGATTGTTGTGAACAACAAAAAGATCACTGCTGATCTCTCATTGGTTAGCTTGTGATTGGTTGAATTCTCTGTATCTGAGCTCTCATTGGCTTACTATTCATTTTGTCAAAATTACTGCGTTGTCATTGGTTAGCTTGTGAATGGTTGAATTCTCTGTATCTGAGCTCTCATTGGCTTACTATTCATTTTGTCAAAATTACTGCGTTGTCATTGGTTAGCTTGTGAATGGTTGTATTCTCTGAATCTAAGCTCCCATTGGCTTAAATCTGAACAACAAAATAATTGGTTAGCTAATGATTGTGGATGTACTGTACCTGGAACCTTATTGCTTTTCTTTGGACTAACCTTCTTCATTTGGGAGTGATTAGTTCAACACCACCAAAATCTTATCTATTCCATCAATAGGATGGCCACTTTCATACTACTTGTCGAATGTAGGGCGACATTTTATCTGTGGAACTTCTGACGAAGTTTCCACTGAAGATGATGCCAAGTATGGTCTTGAAACTAGAATCTGGTTTTAAATAAACGTATTTTTGTGGATTTGACGACATTATTCCATTGTCACGGCACCCTGAATATCTTCAAATTAATTGAGAATCAGCTGTTTGTTCACAAATTGGATGGACAAAATTAAGATACAAGAGGTTAAGTTGTTTAATCGAAGTACCTGGAACAATGCAAGAGTTTAGTTTGAAGATTGTGTCACAAATTCAATTTTATATTTGGAAAACTGGAATCTGATTTGAAATAAATTTATTTTTGTGGATTTGACGACATCATTTCAATGTCATGGCACCCTGAATGTCTTCAATTTAATTGGGAATCAGCTGTTAGTTGACAAATTGGCTGGAAAAACTTAAAGACACAGAAAGTGAAGTTTAGTAGAAAAACCTGAATCAATGCAAGCGTTCAGCTCCAAGATTGTCTCACAAATTCAATTATATTTGGAAATTACTGAGATACCGCAGTCATACCGTATTCCCGGGCTGACAAATAGTTCTTGAATAGTGTAGCACTCATCGAAATTCCATCTAGCTGTTTACCCTGTAGTCAATATTTGCAGTAGCAGAAGTCTTTGGGGTGATTTACAGTATCTAATTTAGATTTTCGTTTAATAATAATCAATCATATTTTTAACTTGTAGTTCTGTGAACAGTAGACCTCAGCAGTTTTCTCATTCACAAGTACCTGATTGAAACTATAGACCTTAAGGAAATACAGCAATAGACTGGCTTCTCCACACATCTGTGTAATCACATGTCAGATGATTTATGATGAATAATTCTATAGTCTGATTTTCACTCTTATATTTGCGTATGAAGGAGGCTCCTTCTTCCTTTTATATTATCCTTGAAATGCAAAATTTCCAAAAAAACCTTGTATATACGTCGACACGCAATTAAAAAAGGAGCATAACTGTCAAAATTCATGAAAATCTATCACCGCGTTTCGCCGTAAATGCGCAACATATAAACATTCAAACATTTTAACATAAAGAGAAATGCCAAACCGTCGACTTGAATCTTGAACCTCAATTCGCTCGGTCACTTATAAATTGAGGAATTATTACTTACCGCATGTTGGTATTGGTCAATCTATACAATATCGTATAGAATTATTTATTTCATTAATAGATTTTTTTGTGATTGGATCGAGCTCTGCTACATAAAAGAATAATCCACTACTCTATGTAGGGAATTAGAGCTATCGTACCATGTAATTCACTTTGTTGTCATTCATTATCATGGATACATTTTACAAACTCTGAAGATGAAAGATGATAAAAATGATAAGTCTTACTGAACAAAAGCATAGATATAACCAGAACATAACTCATACTTTCCCATTATATCCGCTTACTACCAAAGTAAATAACCATAAATTCCCTATGCTGACTTTAATGGTAGTCTTATTGTCAAGTTCACATTATCTTAGCTTGTCCTGTTACCTAGATAGGTAACAGGTTACCTGGATAGCATTGGGGCATTATGTAAAAGGATAAGCGTCTATTTTTAGTCTTGGTTTATAAGATTTGATACCACTTCTGTTCAGTGAGACTAACTCGAAAATGTCAGCATTAGGTAAGTGGGAAGCATTGATGTAATTGCATTGAGAATGCTGACAGTGTTGAGTGAAACTCACCTGTGGATGACTGGTAAGATATGGGAACCTTGAAGAAAGAGAGAGAGAGTGACAATGTAATTGTTGGTGTACTGTTTGTAGGTTTGTACTTTCTCTGAAACTTATTTTAAGACTTGAGTTGAGGAGAGCTTTTTTCAGTTAGTCTACTGAGGACTATGAATGATAGAATTAAACTAATTATCTTATAGCTTGATCATTTTTGCACACGTAGACCATTCTATGATATATGTTTGAGTCAGGTAGATTCTTCAATTTCAAAGTTCAAAAAATTGAGTCAGGTAGATTCTTCTAATTCAAAGTTCAAAAAATTGAGTCAGGTAGATTCTTCAATTTCAAAGTTCAATACATAATTTACAGATTCCACAATTCGAAATTGATGAGGGATTGAGTTTATTCAAATGCTAATATTGATATGAAAGAATTTGGAATCTCGTTCAATAATTTATTCCTTATTTAATATAGTACTTATTCCTTCAGAATATTCCTTCAGAAAAAAATAATTCAACTAGAATACATGGCACTTCTCCACAAAGATAGGATTTGATTGAAATAATAGAGAATATTCAACAGTAATATTCATTTATTTATTGATTTAATCATTCAGAATTGCACAACTTACAGAAAAGTACCACAAGCTTATCAGCCCAAAACGGTTCCAATATAAGTTCCATTGATAAAATCATCCAGTTTGAGAAAAATTGAAATAATCCCTACTGTATTGGATTAGTTGTAGTAAAATCCAAGATTTTTTAAGAAATTTTTATCTTCTACTGAAAAACTTTTACAAAGAAAATAAAATATTGTGATAATATAAGATTATAATAGAAACTATCAATAAATATGAACGTGTGATATTCATTACTTTCATGATTAGTCACTTGTCATTCAACTTCTTTCAACTTGCATCAACTGCATTCAACTTGCATTAACTGCTTTCAACTTGCATCTTGCATAAACTGCATTTAACTTGCATCAACTGCATTCAACTTGCATCAACTGCTTTCAATTTGCATCAACTGCTTCCAACTTGCGTCAACTGCTTTCAACTAGCATCAACTACTTTCAACTCGCATCAACTGCTTTCAACTTGCATCAACTGCATTCAACTTGTATCAACAGCTTCCAACTTGCATCTTGCAACTTGAATCAACTGCATTCATCCACAATCAAAACTTGAAAATGATGTTAAAAAACGAATATACGACTACTGACCTTGAATAAACAAATGCACCAATCAACACGGTAGAAAAGATTAATATCACTCGTTAAAAATACACATGTAATCATTTGAATAATTTGAAAACATTTTACTTTCTATGTGGCCTAATCAATGAACAAGATTCAATTAAATAAGACCTGTACCATTGGTATCCATAATTCAACTTGGGATGGAGTTACCTGAGTCATTTTTTATTCCGTACAAGATGGGACCAATAGTATAAAAAAAGTTTTCTCGTTAATGAGTATGTCGACTTGGGTGTTGAGATCTATTCAGCAGATTTACTTTCTATTTTTCTTCTTCTTCTTCTTTTTCTTCTTCTATTTCTTCTACTTTTTCTTCTTCTTCTGCCTCTTCTAATATTATCTTTCCAAATTCAATTTTTTCTATTATCATTATTCTTCATTAATTAGTTACAATAATGTTCTTCCTCCTTCATCATATCGTAATATTTTTCAATTGCAATGAGGTTATACTTTTTTGTCTTAGTTTTATATTTTTCAATTACCTTCAACTGAGTTTACTTATTATTTTTCTTTTTTGTATATATTTGGAATAATAGGTATTTTCAATTTATTATTATTTTTATTTCGCATTGTATAATTATTGTAATGTAAAAATGCAATAGGTTTTTCAAGACCTAGCATGTGACGAATAAATCAATAAATCAGTCAATCTTCTTTTTCTTCTTCTTCTTCCTCTTATTTTTCTTCTTCTTCTTCTACTCCTCCTCCTCCTCCTCCTGCCCTCTTCTTCTTCTTCCTCTTCCTCTTCTTCTCCATCTTCCTCCAACTCTTATTCTCCTTGTTTCTCTCAACCTTTTCCTTCTCTCAAATCTACAGCATGCTCACTGCATCTTCTCCGTGCACCTTCATCTTTTTCTTCTTTTTCTTTTTCTTTTTCTTCTTCTTCGTCTTCTTCTTCTTATCCTTCTACATCTTCCTCGAGCTCTTATTCTCCTTATTCCTCTCAACCGTTTCCTTTACTTTCATCTACAGCATCTTCACTGGATCTTCTCCGTGCACCTTCTCCTTCTTTTTTTCTTCTTCCTTTTCCGTATATTTATTTCTTCACTTTATGGTATCACAGTAATAGGATTTTGTAAGCCCAAGAAACGATAATGTCCTTATGAATGTGATATGCTTGTCCATCCTTCAAAATCAACGTATGATTGTGTATGGATTACATAATAGAATGAGAGATAATATTCATGGGGATTGAAACAGAAATGTATATGATTGACAGCGTGAATACCTCTGCTTCTATTTCCGTTTTTATTGAATATTAAAAAATGATATTCCAAAGCTAAAATCATATTCCTCATGCCATTTAAGAGCTCAAATTTTCTACCTCAATCACACTCGAAATCAGAACTCTTTTCTTGTATCTATTTCAAATACGTCTTCCAAGCTAGATCGAATGAACTTTCAAGGAAAACCTTATCGCTGAACTGAAGTTTGGTCAAAGATTTTGGGTGATGAGCTAGAAAAGACATTTGTCAAAAGACGCTCGTTATCGACTTTTCGGAAGGATTTTGAACGTTGAAACGTTTAGAATGAATATTATATTGATCCATTCTATTCATTCTCTCCAGTTATTTGTAGAGTTCTTCAAACATCACCTTCTCATGCTCATTTTTCAATATATTTGAGGTATATTTAGGTATTTGATGTTGGCAGTGCCAAAAATAAAATTGATAATATTGTACTACTTACGTTCTACTGTCTATCTGTATTATATACTTTAAAAATCTTATAGTAACAGTTATGTATACTTAAGCAAAAAATTCGATTCAATTCAAAAATATCTGTTATACGAAGCTGAAATGCTAAAATAGAAACAGTTTTCCAGTGAAGTTCACAAAAAATTGGGAATGCAGACAAAACTAGAATGATAGGAAAAAGGAATCATTAGTAGTGGATACAATTTACAAAAATAGACCACAGAGTGGCACAAAGAACAACAGAATATCAAAACAGATTGAAATTTAAATTCTGCCTTCAGTCACACCTTAAACACCTTAAACTTCTACACTGAATAAAAAATATAATTATATCACCGTTCAACATTACAATAGTTATGGATAACGTTAGAAATAATTATAGTTTAGTAAACTTGTCAATCTATATAAATCTCATACTTGCCTATTATTTTGTAAACCATCAACACTCTCCTTATTGGTCAGAAATTTATCGAGACATAGTTTCAAATTCTGCCACTAGATGGTGACAGCTACTGGGTCATGTGTAACTGCTTAGATAGCAGGACAACAAGCTCCGCCTACTTTTACCTGATTGGTCGATTGATCGTCACTTAGTTAGGAAGACTGTTGGTAGATATCAGTAGTAACTGGGAGGTTAACAATTTTCCAGATTGCACAAATTGAAATTCAAGACTTCTCTTTTCTTGTTAGTTGAAAATTGATGAAATTTTCGAGTATCTTCCACTTTGAAAATAAAAGTGAACTAAAATATTGTCCTGAATGATGTTAGGGCTCACCAATCACCAATTTTTGATTCATAAAACGAGGTTCTATTAAGGGAATACTGTGGATCTCATGGGCACATCTGTGCTAGGGTCTAAGTTCACCTGATATTTATTCAACCCTCAAACATTATTATACAAATCAAATGAAATAAATCTTTATACACAGAATAATATACTTATGAAGTTATACAATTAGAATTTCCGTAGCCTCCAGTGTAGTACCTTTGCAAAAGATTTGGTGTTCAATTTTCACAGCAAACTCATAGTTTTGGCTGAGAATTCTCGCATTTGGAAAAACTTCAAATTTCCTATGAAAATTCCCTTTCCTGGATCGCCATTTGATTTGGGTTGAAATTTAGCTGTGTCTATACTCCCATCTTGGCGAGCTGAACAAAAAATCATCTATCGAATTTTCTGTGCGAAGCTGATTTGAATGTGTCAAAAAAATGGGGGGCTCTAGGGGCTCCAGGGGGATAAAATTTTCGTGATTTTGGAGGTTTTCCCATAGCCTCCAGTGTGTTCTCTAACTGATTTCGAGGTGGGGTTTTCGAGCGAACAAGCCGTATTGGCTGTGAATTTTTTGTCATTTGCAGCTTCAATATAATGAAGAATTGTCGGTATCCCCCACAAAGACACAGTGTGGGTATGAGGAATTAGTTCTGTTGTATTCTACATAATAATAACAGTTAAAATAACAAAACAGTTGAGTAATGTTTACAATTTGATATTGAGGATGTTCACAATAATATGGTGAAATAGTTTGACAATTACAGTCGCTTTATTCAAACACGCAATAAATCAGTGTCTGCTTCATTGCTTCTAAGGTAACTCTTCATCCTGATAATTCTCAACTATCCCAAAGTTATGTTTAGTTTAATTTTTGTCGCATAACGCTGTATGATCGAGCATAGCTCGCTCAGCATGTGACACGTCAGAATTTTATAATCTTACATCCAAAAAGAACAATATGGAATTTTATATCAAGCGAGCAATTTCTTCATATCTGTTTATATCTGGTTATTTATGTTTAACGGATTTCGAAAACGGCTCTAACGATTCTCACGAAATTTGGAACATGGTAGGCTTATGATATAAAAATTCGATTGCACTAGGTCTCATCCTTGGGAAAACTCACTGAACAACATTAAAAGGATAATTCATCCTTGGCTGAAACAGCTGAGACTTTTGTCGTCTGTGGATAGTGAAAAGTGAGCGAGTGATTCTGTGGAAAATCAAAATATCGCATCTCCGAAATTCATAAGCTGACGTATTATTGACCGAGCGGAGTGAGGTCTAAGATTCAAGTCGACGGTTTGGCATTTCTCCTTATATTTAAATGTTTGAATGTTTATATATTTTCATGTTGCGCATTTACGGCGAAACGCGGTAATAGATTTTCATGAAATTTGACATGTATGTTCCTTTTTTAATTGCGCGTCGACGTATATACAAGGTTTTTGGAAATTTTGCATTTCAAGGATAATATAAAAAGGAAAAAGGAGCCGCCTTCATACGCCAATATTAAGAGTAAAAATCAGACTATAGAATTATTCATCATAAATCAGCTGACATGTGATTACACAGATGTGTGGAGAAGCCAGTCTTTTGCTGTATTTCCATAAGGTCTATGGTTTCAATCAGGTACTTGTGGATGAGAATACTGCGTGAGGTCTACTGTTCACAGAACTACTAGTATCAGCCAGCTGTAAAATATAAACACGATAATTTTAGAGAATTGTGTTCTGTTTATCAATAAATAAAAATAACGAGTGAAGCTCGGTGTCCCGATATTTTTTATGATGTGAGCACATGATAGTTATCTTTATCTATCAAAATTTGTGAGAGAGACAGTTTCGGATTGAGTATGTTGTCCTTACCTAATCATATTGTATATTATGATTCGTGGCTCTGTTAAAAATAATGGAGTGAAATAATATCAGCAACTAAAGCATCGATTGATATGTGGCTCTTGTTAACTCTATGGTGAAATAATGTGTAAGGATAAATAATATTAAATAGATCAAGTGAATTACCTTTACATTGATGATGATTATGATAATGATAACACACCGAAACTACAATCTTGTCTAGGATCTATACGGAAAAAACTCGAGATTCTTTCTTGTCTACAATGTTGTCTACATACGAAAACAAATAAAAAAGCTGGGATTACAATCATGTAGATAGACAAAGGGCAGGACCACTCGACTGGGCAAGCCCAATGTTTGACAAATTGATGGGGACAAGGTCCCTATATAAAGAAGGCACGCTCCTGTATTATCCTCAGTATCGTTTTGTATCCTGCCAAGAAGTGCCTTTCTTCCTTCCTGCATTCACGCACGCACTTACACCCATCACACACACACGCGTTTGTTGGGCGTATACAAGGATCACTCCCAGCTATGTTTACGGTAATGTTTTTCTTACAATTATTGCTTAATATTTAGTAAACTATTATTGATACTTACTCAATTTGTCTGTGTATTTTTGAAAATTTGAACTTCATTATGAAGAAATCTTCATCTTCGAGTAGTTTTCTATTTTATTGATCGATTGTACAACCAGATCTCTCCTATCAATCTCGACTTTTGGTAGAGAGTTAGTGGGAAGGATATTTGGAATATTCTTTCCGAAGAATGGACATTGATATGTCCAAAGCTCCGCCAATTTATGTAGATGCATAACAATATTATCTATTTTATCCATAGTTATTACAAATTGCTTTTTTCCATATCATATACAGCTCAATTATTATTTTCTTCATTTATATTGTGTAAATTCATCTATAATTTTGCTGTATTGTAAGCTATTGTATATAAGTGTATAAGCCAGTATATATTGTAATCTACATAAATAAAGTACTCATTCAATCAATCGTTACGATAATGTATTTTTCACAACTATAACCTAATATTTTAGAAAATTGTTCTTGATTTGTATGATATTGGTTCTTGATTTGAAGCAGTTATAATTGTTTTTCATCAACTGTATCAACTTCATTATGTAGTGGAGGATGTTGATAAACTTTATTAGTGTATTTTTTCATTGAATAGATAAAATTGATTAAAATTACTGAGATATTGCAATTATTCAAATGCTAATGAATTAATAATTTTATCATTGAACGGAAATCCCAGTCAAATGCTGTAAATCACCCCGAAGACTTCTGCTACTGCAAATATTGAGAACAGAGTAAACAGCTAGATGGAAATAGGGGTGATTTACAGCATTTGATTTGGATTTTCGTTTGATAATAATGAATAGATAAAACAATATTATGGTTCAAGATTTCCCCCTCCAAAACGCAGGACTGTAGGGAATTTGTCAACTTTGATTTCTCAGTAATGTACGATTTCCATCAGTTAGGAATTCCTTAATTTCGAAAGGATAAACAAGGACCCAAAGTTGTGAGAAATAAGGTGGAGAGTGAGAGTGCACAGAGGCTAGTGGAAAAATAGGAGGTGAACACCTCGCAATGAAAATTGAGATCAATGTGGTATGAAAGATGAAGTTCAATTATACAGGGTGATTCCCAATCATAGTAAAATAATCTAATAGGTGATAGTAGAGGTAAAAATAAGAAAAAAGTTCCTATAAACATATATCCATAAACGCTTCATTAGCGAGCTATACAGAGTGAAATATTTCGCCCGGAATTCAGTTCCTCTGGTTTTTTTTTATTTTTACCTCTACTAACACGTATTGAATTATTTTACCATAGATAAGAATCACTCTGCATAGAGTGGAAATAATAAACATGTGAAAGATTTCACAATAGTTGGAATTATTCCAAGTTCAAATGAACAGAAGAAGAAGAAGAAGAAGAAGAAGAAGAAGAAGAAGAAGAAGAAGAAGAAGAAGAAGAAGAAGAGAAGAGAAGAAGAAGAAGAAGATGAAGAAAAATGAGTAGAAGAAGAAGAAGATGAAGAAAAATGAGGTGAAGAAGAAGAAGAAGATGAAGAAAAATGAGGTGAAGAAGAAGAAGAAGAAGAATAAGAAGAAGAAGAAGAAGAAGAAAAAGAAGAAAAAGTAGTCCAGAGGCGGAAGAACAAGAACGTAAAAGAGTGCAAGATCAAGGTGAACGGACTATTCTGTGTTTTATGTGCTTGGTTGGCATTGCAAGGCTGTTATGCATTCATCTCTGATCCAGTTCCAAGTGAAAGTGAAACTGGGTCATTTCTCATCCGACTTCTTCTTCTTCTTCTTCTTCTTCTTCTTCTCTTCTTCTTCTTCTTCTCTTCTTCTTCTTCTTCTCTTCTTCTTCTCTTCTTCTTCTCTTCTTCTTCTTCTTCTTTTCTTCTCTTCTTCTTCTTCTTCTTCTTCTTCTTCTTCTTCTTCTTCTTCTTCTTCTGCTTCTTCTGCCTCTGCACCTTGTTATTGCCAGTGGAGTTTCTTGAAAAGTACGTTGACAGAGACCTCGCTATGCTGCGCTGAGTTTGTCACAGGACATTCACCCTAGCAATACACTTTATTTCAATAACACTTTTCCCATTCTTTTCTGATAAGTCTACGATTAGCTATCAGCATCTTTGTTTTGATTTCTAATGGATTCCATACAACTGACTTCAAGTCAAAAATCTATCCTATTCTGACCATGAACGGACCAAGACCATTCATAATGTCTTTTCACTACCTTATTTTCACCATTGCCTTGTTTCTCTCGTATCAAATAAATAACATTCTATTGCCATGGAGCAATCAAGTTATAAGCAACGTCAATATTCAATACATAATTATAGCAAATATAATAATTGAATTCAATATATTATAGCAGAGTAGTCATTAAACATACAATAAGATGCTTCAAAACTAAACATAATAGAAATGTTTCACATTATTATAACTAAAATAGGGAATATTCTAATATTAAAAATGAAATTTTGAAGAATTACCAAAATACAAACTTAATTCCAAAAGCACAGCTGATCTAATTAGACTACTTAACAATATCCAATCCATTGGAATAATGAAATTCATTAAAATATATAGTACGAAACAATATACAAAGAACATGCAGTAAATTAATAAATGAATAGGATCCAATATGTTTTGTAGCTCAATTCACACAAACAATAATATGGCCTCAGAACTAGCCAGTACTTTCTCAAACTTATTCGCATTTAAATTTTTCAGGTGATTATAAAGTCTAAGGCTAGGCACACACCAGTTAGTCAAGACAAGACAAGACACGTTTAGTCACAATACTTCACATTGTTGCTTATGAAGAAATGTCTAATTGCAATGACTAATCGGTGTGTGTTGCGTCATAAGCAACTATGTGAAGTATTGTGTCTGATCATGTCTTGTCTTGTCTTGAATAACTGCTGTGTGCCTAGCCCAAGCCCTAAAGTGAGATATACATTCACTGAGGTAGAAAACCTTTGATAGAGGATATCCCCATATCTTCTATCCTTCTTCATCCTCTATGATTTCCTCTTTTTTGACTTTCTTGCTTTTTCTCTTCCTATTTATTTTTTCGTTGCTCTTATTTACTGTATTTCTTACCAATCATTTTCCCGCTGATCTTAACGTTCAAAAATTAGAAATGCTCATCTAGTCAATCAGGTTCCGGTTCTCAAATTTCTTTATTCCAATTATTTTAAAAATTTCTTCCATTTCATCCTCACTTATGACATACTTCATTCTCTGTTCCTTTCAATACCATCCATCTATACTCCTACTTACTGCACTGAACCGGTTGCAAGCCGAACTGTAGCCCTCTCTTTCTACCCAATTCATCACCAACTATACTCTTCTTTTTTCATTCTTCCACCATCCTCTTTTCGTTTATTTTCTATTTTCTCATCAAGGGACCACCTAATAATGTTACAGAGCTGTTGCAACCAATCTTAAGTAATAGGATGCTGCACTTAGAAACTGGTTGCAGTTAGCAGGAGAAAAATGTTGAAGATAAAAATAAAAGATCTAAAGATAGAAGATGCATGAATATTAATTGTCAACCACATTCTTGTAGTGGACCAGTTTTTCACCAGTATTTTGGTTTTGCTCGATTTTTTAGAGAAAAGGTAGCTCAATGAATGGGTTTGAAGATCCGAATTCCTTATTATTTTCTCATAAGCACTATAGTGAACTAGAGATTTTTTTTCAATTCATCCATAAATTATAAGCTTTATTCAATGGAAACAATTTGATATTTTTGAAACAACTAATCAATTGGTTGAATCAATAATAATAATCCAATCTACATAATATATCTATTTATTGTTCATTGCTGTTTAAAATTTATTGTTTATTGCCGAAAATTTAAACTTTAGGTGCTCATATATCAATCAAAAAGTAATGATCGGAAAAAAATGTTTTCCTGAGAAAACTTCTTCATTTTGATAGCTTGATAATATACAAATCGAGAAACTTTGAAAAATATCACCAGTGGAAAGTTTATTTTTAGCCTTTGGCCCTTTGCACAGCATTAATTTGCCCTATTTTGCCCTATTTTGTCCCTATTTTTGCCCTATTATTCAGCCCTATTTTGTTAATATCAAAATAGTGTTGGTAATAAAAGACCGATTGATTGTACTCCATACTTAATTCAAAATGCTCTGAACACAATTTTCCAAAACAAATTCTTATTTCTGTCAACTTCACACTCTGATTATTTCAAGAAAATCAATTTGATTCATGAGTCTTATTTATCTTATCTTCTTATAAACACCAATTTTATATTTTTCAACGTTTGTACGTTTGTAAAGAATTCAAAAGATAATAATCATGATGTAGGAATAGATGAATATGATGTTGAGGATAAATGTTTCATCCATCAATAATTGAAATTATTCAATAATTTATTGTTTGTTTTATTCTAATTTATATTTTAGATTGTGATTTGGTGTAGAAATTTGAATGGACATAACCTATAATATTTGGAAAATTTAAAACTTAATTAGGAAATTGAAGAAGTTTTAGGCAATAGCCTGTTTTTTCTTTTCCGATTCTTGTATTTTTTTGCTAACCTTATAACATTATAACCTTATCTGAGTTTTACCATAGAGAAACGATAGCGTGTGTAGATATCCCATGGTATAGGGGGTTTTTGTCGTAACTTTTACTGTTATCTCAAGCCGATTACTGTTGATTTTTGTCGATTTTTACTGTTTTGGCCGGGTGAGAGTGTATGAACGGCACAATATGAGAGACTACCAGTGTCACACAGCTTCAAGGGAAAGAACTACGTGGACTATCGGCTTGAGATAACAGTAAAAGTTACGACATAAACTCCCTATACCATGGGATATCTTCTTACGCTATTGTTTCTCTATGGTTTTACCCTACTACAAAGTGAATTGAACTAAGTAAAATTGAACTAAGTAAAATTGAACTAGATCAAAGTGATAGAACTCATAAGTCTTTGCCCAAATTTTCGCAAACTCACAAGTTTGGAAGTTGAAGTATTGTTAGCACGAATAACGGTACGTGTCACATCATGACAAGAGGTCACAATCTTCTCAGACCAATCTCTTTGTGACGTGGGACTTGTGCAAATACACATGACTATGTGAACCCATCCATCGCATAATGTGAACCAGGCCTTGAATAACAACTAAATCTCATTCGCGATGCCTTTGAAACTCGGCCAAATATGCAGAACTGAGAAGCCTAATAGCCATTTGTTGTACATTCCAATGTCCTAACAGTACTGAAAGAATGTTAGGCTCTTCTATGTTTGGTTTTGAAGCATCCAAATTTAAAAATCTACTTTGTAAAAATAATTGAGGACTGAAAATTCCAATACCAAATGCTATGAACACGATTTTCCAAAACAAATTCTCATTCCTTTCAATTTCATCTTGAAGCTATGAGCATCTGAGATTCATCTCACTCCTCTGATTCTTTCAAAAAAATTAATTTGATTTGTACAAGACAACCTGATTCGGACTATGTGTAACCTTATATAAATTTTGATTGATTGATTGAGTACTTTATTTATGTAGATTACAATATATACTGGCTTATACACTTATATACAGTAGCTTACAATACAGCAAAATTATAGATGAATTTACATAATATAAACTAAGAAAATAATTATTGAACTGTATATGATATGAAAAAGCAATTTGTAATATAATAACTGTAGATAATAATTAAATTGTTATGCATCTACATAAATTGGCGGAGCTTTGGACATATCAATGTCCATTCTTCTGAAAGAATATTAAAAATATCCTCTCCACTAACTCTCTACCAAATTTGAGAGAGGAATAGCACCAGGTTACCCCATTTTTTCTCTCCCTATCATTTTGATGATGTACTTTTTGTATGAATCAATAAAGTGTTGAGATGTTTTGTCTCAAGGATAGTATACAGTCTATTATACTATATTATACAGCTAGTCAGTACAGCTATCAATATACCGATAGTATACAGTCATATATCATACTTGGTTATGTTTTATCAGAGACAAATACATAGAATACAAAATTAAACATATCTTACTTCACTCTATGGTCTTGCTGCCAAAACTCTCTGAAGCAAAATACCGACATGATGTTCTATTCTATCTCGTGGAATGTATTCATGTTTGTGATCTACTTGAATTTTGTAATCTCCGAATAGACACAATGGTTTATTTGGTGGAATGTAATAATAATACATGCAAATACTGTATTCAGTTTTGTAAAATATATTCATTTGCGATCGGGAGATAAGTAGTTAGTGGCTGCTTGTTTTTTCTCCCATTACTCTGCATGTTATGTACACTACACCAATAAATAAGTGAATACTGAGTGATGATGAATAAGATCATGATAATTTAATATGAATTCTACTTTCAGTGATCTATCCTTCCGAATTACAAATTTCTAGTTTCTTCATTTTGGACATAAAATTGGAATTAAATTATTGCAAGTCTTTGGAAGAGTTTATCTTCTTCTTCCCATTCATCTTCCTTTCACGAAGTGGAAGTATATTATTTATAAAATATGGGAGTGGAACAGTCCTGGGCTAGGCCTGTTTCTGTCATATCTTTATTGTGATTCTTGTAATCATATTCATGGATAAATGAATAATGGGACTTCAGATTGTATTATCAGTTTCATGAAATATGAAATGCATCTACATTTAGATTCTATTGCAATCATATCCTATACTATTAAACGAGCAACTTCTGTTTATATGTTTAGATGTTTGGATGATTGAATGTTTAGATGTTAATAACTTATGTTTGTATTTCACCGGTTCTCGAAAACGGCTCTAACGATTCTCACTGAATTCAGAACATAGTAGATTTATAATATTTAGATTCAATTGCACTAGGTCTCATCCCTGGAAAAACTAGCTGAAGGACATTGAAAGGATTATTATTATCCATCCTTGGAAAAGAGCTGATAATAATATTTTTTCGTCGTGAGTGGTGATGGAAGTGAGTGAGCAAGTTCATGAGTGTGGGACTGTGTCAAAATTACGATTCAGCTGTTGAATTTTTGTAATCATTCAATCAGGTACTTAGTGCCGGTTGCAAAAAAGCCGGGTTATTTTCAATCTTGATTAATTCCAGTAAATTCATCTTTTTGAAATGGTTTTCTCTGATTTGGTTCACGTGAAGTTAATCAGGATTAAAATTTAAAATGTGTAACTGGGCATTTGTGAGGGAGATTTTCGTATTCCTCTGATGGGAATTGATCTTAATTTACTGTGATTAGATAGAACATTTCTGTATGAATGTTATTATAATTTCTTCTTTCGAAATAAATTTTCATGCTGTTGTACTCCAGAGCGAAGCTCGGTTCCGATATTAGTCACAATTTGTCAACTGTTCGCACAAAATGAATGAGAATGGATACATTTTTGGAAGTGCATGTAATGTACATAATATTATCATGGACAGAGATAAAGCATACACAAACATGTTTTATTCTCTTTCTTTAGCGTTGGTTTCCCATGATACCTGATACCAAAGCCACCTCTAATACCTGTATTGATACTGATGCTGATACTGATGTACTGTAGCAGGATGAATTATTCAAAATAACGTGTAATCATTTGCTGGAGACTCGAATGGGACGAATTGCATGTACATGGTGCTAAATTTACAATACCGCATCAAGTATCCATAATGAAGTAGGGACATTTGTTGTACACAAAACTTCAAATACATCAACTTTATTTTGCAAGTTGAACCAAGAACTCTCGCGGTAGGGAGTATTATAACATAAGCCCCTGTATCAGATTTATAATAAACTATGAAGGTGTGACAACTCATTACTCAGCCAGTTTTCGACTGCATTGCATGCTACAAGTGATTTACAGAGAAAAACAACTTTGTACAAACGACATATTTTTCAAAATAAAATATGTTGATCAAAAACTGTTGTTACTTCGTTGATCCTCTGTTTTTCTATGTTGTTTTCCTCACAATCAGTGTTTTGATTGATGAATTAAAACCCGAATAAATGAAATCTAAGTAGATAAGTGAATAATAAATCATCGATGGAAATGAGAATTAAAAATCCAAGTATTATATTTTGGAATATTTTACTTACGACATGTTCCGGCCATGATGCCATTATCAAGTCAATCTATCATATTAAGCGAGCAATTTCTGTATTTTTATATATTTATATCTGGTTATTCATGTTCAACGGATCTCGAAAGCGGCTCTAACGATTTTCACGAAATTTGGAACATATAGTAGGTTTATGATATGAAAATTCGATTGCACTAGGTCTCATCCTTGAGAAAACTCGCTGAACGACATTGAAAGGATAATTCATCCTTGGCTGAAACAGCTGTGGATAGTAAAAAAGAGAGTGAGCGAGTGAGTATGTGAAAAATCAAAATATTATCGCATCCCCGAAATTCATAAGATGGCATATAGCCAGTTGTGAAATATAAACACGATCATTTTAGAGAATTGTGTTCTGTTTATCAATAAATAAAATAACGAGCGAAGCTCGGTGCCCCGATTTTGATATATGTTATAATAGAGAGAATAGTGGTTCATTGTACCTCGTTTTTTGGGTTAAATGAGAGTCTGGAATATAATATGAATATCTAATATATATATATATATAATATATATATATATATATATATATATATATACCCGAATATATATTCACCTGATAGAAATTCCATATTTGATACTTCATCAAGGACGTCTCAATCCACATACTATAACCACATTTTCCCAATTACTAAATTGAAGGTTAGAAGATCTATTGTCGTTCAGTTATTCACCATTCTAGCTCGCTATGACTCAGTAACGTAGAAGGTTGATCTGACGAGGAGGTTGAACTCATGAGATCAGGTCACTAAGAAAATATAAGAACCTATTGTTGTTAATACACCATATTATAAAAAATAGTCAAAAGACTATTGCATTGAACTGACGAAGAGATAATTGATTTTAAATCACAAAAGGATGGATCAGAGTATTGGGACTCCATGCATGAGGGTGCACCATTACTGATAACTAGACAATAGAGATACCTACATACTGAACTCTATAAAGAACCGTCTGGGCTGGCTTTAGAAAATGGAAGAGATGGAGGAGTTGGTTATTAAACCAAAGAATTGTCGTCAAAGATAATGAAGTAATATTCTCATCTTTACATCAAAAACGTATCACACCAAAAAATTAAAAATTTGAATAATATATCATCAGACAATGTATTTCTCCATCACGACATTGAACTGATGTCCATCGAGGATTTCATTTTCAAATATTGTAGCCCTGCAAATCCACATTATATAGATGACTACAAGATATTACTGGAGTTGAGAAACTTACCATGTGAATTGTTTTTTGTTTTTTCTTATTAGATTCAGTGTCAATGGTTTATGACATCGTTCTTGAGATTCAATTACATTTTTGAATGATTATAGAATGTCTGGTGAATTCAATCACATCTTAGTATGACATTCAATGCCCTTCTCAATCACACGAGCAGTCGCGTGTTGTATTTTGTACAACATCCAATTTTCCAAGTTTTATGTACTCTGTTTACTGAAAAAACATTTGAATTAATCGTATAATTATTACTTTTTCCATCTTCTTGGATTATTTCACGCCTATAAACATTTGGATGATTACCATTTAAAGCCCAATAAGGTACATCAAGCAAAGCCATCAATTCTGTCTTATTGGTTCGTTTACAGTCCCCGTATACAGTATTTCCCTATCTTATGCACAGTGCGACTTATGCACTGTGGCGACTAAATGGCACCTAAAGACTGAACCATTGCTCGGTTGATACTGCAACTCAGTGGAGCGATGAGGGGAAAGTTTTGGGATGCATAGGTGACTCATTCACCCACACCACCCCATTCAATAGTTTTGTGCAGCAAAATAACTGACGCTGTTGTACTTATTACAACAGCGCGACTGCCGGAAGGTTGATAATTTGCAAAGATAAAATTGTCTACTAGTTTATAATACTTGAGTCGTTGTGTGTGTGTGTGGGTTATAAAATTTTTCATGGTTTTCACTAATGCCATACCATTTATATTTAACTAGTTTCATCGACCAAAGCCCTCAATACCTTTAGCATACATTATCCACCTCAAACAATACTCCTGGAATATTTTTCAATACTAACAGCTTTGAAATTAATACTCCAGGCAATCCCAGACACTGATCAAATCATTTTTTCCACTATCCATCCTTTCAATGTCGTCCACCTTATCAAACACTCATCTCTCATGCAATGTCCAGTGTACACCAGCCTCAAATGAACTTGAAATTCCTCTTAGCCAATCATAGCGTCCGATTAACTCATCACACATTCTATTCATAACGGTTCTATTATGGTAAGTATGGTATAGTAATAAAATTGTAATCATACATCTTAGGTGCATAATAACATAGAGGCCCTCAGGCTTGTCATGGCATTAACCTTTTTAATAGAACTTGCGTCATTCATGAAAGGTAGACAATAGTAATTTAGTTGGTGAATTCTTTTAAGGATCGGCTAAATAAGCGTGATGCTCATGACTTTATAGTGTGGCCTTGTAACTAATTCATGTAATTCGGAGAATCTATTAAGTTGGAATCGATGTGTGCGATTTTTATTTCTATTCAGGAGAAGCTGATGAGATTTTGGCTAGTTATTTCTGTTATTAGATTGTGGAATATCTCTTTATGTCAGGTTCCATTAAAGTCTTGCTGAATAGTAGAATCACATCTTACTTGATATTATTACATCTGGAGAGTTGATAGTATTGTGACAGCATATTGTGGCTGCAGTATTGTGGCTGTATTGTTATTGTGGCTGTATTGCTATTGTGGCTGCAGAAAACGTTATGTGAGCTTCCCTATCAACACATTTCTCCCTTAAATTCCAATTACTAATTTCAAATGATCGCTACACTTATCATTTTACTACTTTCAACAGTTTTGCGAGCTAATAATGGCGGTATTTGATTAACATTGGTGTTGCTATCCTTGTCTATCATTCAACAAAGCAGATAGCACTGTCACTTTCCACCTCCACAACGTTCGATGTAATAATTATAAAAATACGGCTAGGAAGTCTATTAGCCTATTAGTTGAAATTAGTTTCATTATATGCTAGTTTTTTATAAATAAGACGTACTCTTTCCTATTGTTGCATTTTATTTGTTTTTCTGTAAAATAAAAAAAAATTCTGTTCTATTCTATTCTAAACTGAATGAGATCTTTCCATTACTGTAAAATGATATTAATGATAATGAGATATTTAGCATAAATTTCAATTTGAAAATAATCTCATGTGAATCAGCTAGCATTTTCTTATCATCTGCATAAAAAATATCCAATCGAATTCGATTTGCCAAAAGTTTTAATAAAAAATAGACAGGTTCCAACAATGCTCAAATTGATAAATCAGTGATCGATCAAAATGTCCTTAGAAATAGCATAATAATTCAAATATACTCATTTTTATTCAGTAATTATTTTACAGCATTTAATTGGGTTTTTCGTTAAATGATAATTATACATATTCTCTTCTTGTCTTCAATAATAATTCTTGTATAATCATTATACTTATATTATTATTATCTGATTCAACTGGAACAGCTTTCTAGTCAAATCATTATCTTCGTCAATATTATACAATACAATTTTTACCGATTTCATTTTCCATAGCCACAACACCAGAATTAGAAATCTGAATTTTCTTCTCGTTCCCAGAATGAACACAGCTTTTGGTCAGAGATCTGTACTATATTTAGGTCTTAGAATTTACAATAGAATTTCGTAGATTGCAAAGGATGAAATAAATATACATAGATTCAAAAGAGCAGTAAGGAATTGGTTATAAGATACTGGCAATCACCCGACCGAGGAGCTCGCTCAATTAGTAAGAGTCCAAAGCCAACACGAGAGCTCATCTGAAAGTAGAATGAATTATATGAATCCCAATTGAATACAGTTTTCTAGGAAACGTTCTCTGAAATATCATTGGTGGATGCCTGAATAACGTCAGGTGAGAAAGAGTGATAAGTCGACCAATCACGTGCGAGTACACTTCTAGTGGAAGCCACGCCCACAACGCGCTCCCATTGGCTGACGCTATTACGTCACTGCATCGACTCTGCACTGTCATTGCATTGTTTATTGATATTCATTATATACTAATCTCTAATGACTTTTATTGTAGTCGATCACAGATCGGATAGTGAATTTACTATATTTGAGTACTAAAACATTAATTTTTTCGCCACACTGCACAGAAAGCAGCTGTTTTCCAGTCCCTACGTAGATCTGAAAGACATTGTTTGCAGACGATTCTCGTCTGACGTCAGAACAGGTTTCTTTCCGGCCTAGACCGGGAAGAGTACCCTTTCCAGCCGCTAACATGGAACTAAGAAAGGTGATCAAAAAACAGCTGATCAAAAAACTTTACATTATTTAATAATTAAAAGATTTATAATAATATCATCTTATTGTCATTTGAAAGAATAAAAAGTATAAACTCAACCTCCCACATAATTGAACATCATCTTTCAGGTTATTTAGACAAATCAGAATAAAAAATAAAAATACTTTCCTGATATTCAGATTACCTCAGATTTGCTAGAGCTATCACCTTCCACTTCTGCTTTCGGAAGTGCTTAGTAAACAACTACTATTCTCATATAATTATATTGTTTATTTTCGTGTGTGGCGAAAAATAGCGTTCGCACCATGGGCAAAAATGTTTTTTCGCCCCACTTGGATGTAATGAGCTGGTTTTCGTGCGTCATATGGAGGCCGAAAATGATTGTTTTCTGACCAGGCCGGTAAAAGTTTTATGGCCCTAGGGCTGTAAAATAACCTTGAAGTCAGCTGATTCTGATTTGATGTGAACGTGTTTACAAAATGGTTTATGAAACGGAATCAGTTTATGCTTCTAGAATTGAATAAGTATTTGCAATAAGATACTATCATTTTATTTGGATGAATAAAATATGGATAGGATATAGATTATAAACTATTCAAATTCGATTTTCAGAGTAGGATAGAACTTCTAATCTAAACTTCCGAAGTCAGCGACAACAAGCATTGTTGACGTTGACATTCAGATTGGCCAAATTTCAAGTGTGCTAAAACAGCTGATCAAAAAACTTTTCATTATTTGTGTTTATTGTTAAAGAATCAAAACATTTATAATAATATCATCTTATTGTCATTTGGAAGAATAAAAAAGTATAAACTCAACCTCCCACATAATTGAACATTATCTTTTAGGTTATTTAGACAAATCAGAATAAAAAATAAAAATACTTTCCTGATATTCAGATTACCTCAGATTTGCTAGAGCTATCACCTTCCACTTCTACTTTCGGAAGTGCTTAGTAAACAACTACTATTCTCATATATATATATATATATATATATATTGTTTATTTTCGTGTGTGGCGAAAAATAGCGTTCGCACCATGGGCAAAAATGTTTTTCCGGCTCTCAATCTTTTCTAGTTCTTGGCCTACGGCCTCGGACTTGAAAACCGATTTCGAGCCGGAAAAATATCATTTTCTCCACTAGGTGCGAAATATACTATTGCAGTAATTTTTGTAATTTTGAGATGAATACATTAATACATTAATTAATTTATTTCTATCATTTCAATATGTTGTAGTTACTCCTCGTAGCCGCCCTATCGGGTACAGTCCACTCAGCTGCCCAATCACAGTACAGTCTCTTCACGAGAGTTCACCCCGTTCATCCGACTCAAGTGCCGCATCTCCAGCATGCTCCGGAAGCCAGCTATCACCCTGAGCAGCTGCAGAGACACCATGAGGCGCCACTCCCCATCGCGGTGGCCGCCTACACCCGTAGAGATGCACAAGCCAAGGAGTTCGTCCCTATCTTGGCCTACTCCAATGATATTGCGTTCGACGGAACTTACTCTTACAAGTAAGTGGAAATCCTGTTAGTGAGGATTTTATTCCTATAGTGAGGTCCACGTTATAATGGCAGTGAAGAAAGATAGGAGAACAACGTTGCCGATCCTCGGTCTTGTCAATGCCTTCTATAGACGGTAGCTGATACAGGTTTATTGATATAAACAGTTCATTCTCGTTTAAAATAATAAATTATATTTTATCAAGCAAGAAATTACATTTTTCAATAATTTCATAATGAATTTTCATAATTAAGATGGAATATTTTGTTAATTGATTATTAATTCAACATTGTTGAAAGACGATCTGGCAACAGAGCAAAGCGAGAAAGAGATATCGCTATCTGCTCTGTTGAATAATATTGATCTTTTATTACAAATGACAATGTATTGCCAGGTGTTGCAAGACCCATTGCATACTTACACTGCATTATAATGGAAACAAATGAAAATAAAACGTATTCAGAATAGATAATAGATATATATAATTGACCGAGCGAAGTGAGGTCTAAGATTCAAGGCGACGGTTTAGCATTTCCCTTAATGTTTGAATGTTCATATGTTGCGCATTTACGGCGAAACGCCGTATTCATGACATTTGACAGGTATGTTCCTTTTTTAATTGCGCGTCGACGTATAGCCTATACAAGATTTTTGCAAATTTTGCATATCAAGGATTAATATAAAAGGAAAAATAAGCCTCTTTTCTACGCCAATACCAGCCAACAAATATTTTGATCTGCAATTCAAATCTGAACCGCGTAATCTGGAGTCAGCCATTATTGGTAGCCGGTCAGCTGATATAATTTTTACAACTTTTGCCGATAGATATCGGCAGTGCCAATCAGCCGACCGGTTTTTAGGTTTTAGATTTTAGGTTATGTTGTTAGGAAACATTGTCACCAATACGTAAGTTTTTAAAATGATTTTATTTGCAGTTTCTATAAAAAAATGTAGATGGAGGAAAAATGTTGTGTACATCACGAGCGAAAAATACTTTTTCTCCCTCAGGAAAATTGTTACCCTTGGCTTCGCCTCGGGCTTCAAACTTTTTCCCACAGGGAGAAAAAGTCGTACTTTTCACTCTTGATATACAAATAGCTATTTCTGCACTAGGTGCGAAATATACTATTGCAGTATTTTTTGTAACTTTGAGGTGAATACAATTAATTTATTTCTATCATTCTCATTTTTTGCAGTTACTTCTCGTAGCCGCCCTATCGGGTACAGTCCACTCAGCCACCCAATCACAGTACAGTCTCTTCACGAGGGTTCACCCCGTTCATCCGACTCAAGTGCCGCATCTCCAGCATGCTCCGGAAGCCAGCTATCACCCTGAGCAGCTGCAGAGACATCATGAGGCGCCACTTCCCATCGCGGTGGCCGCCTACACCCGTAGAGACGCACAAGCCAAGGAGTTCGTCCCTATCTTGGCCTACTCCAATGATATTGCGTTCGACGGAACTTACTCTTACAAGTAAGTGAACATCCTGATAGTGAGGATTTTATTCCTATAGTGAGGTCCACGTTATAATGGCAGTGTTTGATTAGGAATGGTATTGGTATCCTTGTCTATCATTCAACAAAGCGGTTAGCGCTATCTCTTTCTCGATTTGCTCTACTGCCAGATCGTCTTATAACAATGTAGAATTGATAATTCATTTACAAGATATATCATCTTTAGTAAGAAAACTTATTATGACATTATTAAAAATGATAAATTCTTGCTTAATAGAATATAATTGATTATTTTGAACGAGAATGAATATTACAATATCGGGGCACCGAGCTTCGCTCGTTATTTATTTATTAATAGAAAGAACACAATTCTTTTAAATGATTGGGGAAGGACAAACAGGCACAGCCCAAACTGTTTCTTCCCCGAATTTTTATTTATACACTATAAATACTCCAAAAAGTAGGTAAGGTTCCATACACTTGAATCCATGTCCAATTTTCAGTTCAAACATTTAAAAACAGAAAATTTCCAATTTAGATTGTTTACAAGCCAAATTGAATAACAAAATAACACCCACTAATCACTTTAAACTGTAAAATGATGATTAAAACTTTGAAAATTATGATATACTCTTATTCAGAATGATATAAATCATGGCATGTCAACAAATCAGATTATTTTTATCAAATCGATTGAAATTTCTAGATTAATATTTCTCGTGAACAAGCTGATCGATTGCAAATAGTTGAACAGCTGAACATAATTCTGTCTCTCTTCCACTCCACAGACACCCACATCTTCTGTTAACGACAGATGACGAAATTATCATCTGTTTTTCCAAGGATGAATAATTATTATCCTTTTCATTTCCTTCAGCGAGTTTTCCCAGAGATGAGACCTAGTGGAATCGATTATTTTTATCATAAACCCACTATGATCCAAATTCAGTAAAATCGTTAGAGCCGTTTTCGAGATCCGTTGGACATACATAACCAAATAACCAGATAAATACAGATAACCATATAACCATATACGGAAATTGCTCACTTAATATAATAGAATCGGGTTACAATACCTCCTATCTTTTACCCATAGGATCAATAATCCTGTGTAAGCTACCATCTATAGAAGGCATTGAAAAGACAGAGGATCGCAACGTTGTTTTCCTATCTTTCTCCACTGTCATTATAATTTGGGCCTCACTATATAAGTTGAAATCTTGATCACCTGAGATCCTGAGAACAACCTCATACTCTCAGCAGGGTTTAAATGGAAAGCATAAAACTGGATTCACATGTATCAATGTCAGTGAAATTAACTAGTAAACTGGAAATATGATTCCCTCAAGTTATTATTACAGTTGTAGAATATTTCCTACTAACATTTAATTCTCTATCATTATTACGGTTAAGTGCTGAATGGGAGGGTATCCTCAGTACCCTCTCTGAGAATGGACTTCTTAAGCTCCAAACTTCACCGGTTCATGTGAAAACATTACATTAGTACCATAACTTTCGCATATTTCATCATTTTTCTTGCTCAATATTATTGTAGAACTCTTCAGTTTAATACGATTCACAATGTGATTTTACTGATACTGGTATTTATTTTTAATAAATACTCTGATAAACTCCGATAAGTTTATCAGTGTAACAACCGAATCCGGTCTTTCTAAGTATCAATAAAGTATCAATTATTAATTAAGTATTAGATAATTATCAATTATCTAAGTATCAATTATTTTACTGGTATTTATTTTAACGCTGGAACGTGAGTTGAATTTTGTATTATTAAACAATACAAAATAATGAATAAAGGAATCTGAATCTGAATCAATATTTATTTAATTATTTATTTATTTATTTATTTATTATTTATTTATTATTTATTTATTTATTATTTATTTATTTATTTATTTATTTTTTATTTATTATTTATTTTTATTATTTATTATTTATTATTATTTATTTATTTATTATTTATTATTTATTTATTTATTTATTTATTTATTTATTTATTTATTTATTTATTATTTATTTATTTTTTATTTATTTATTATTATTTATTTATTTATTTATTAGATAGAGCGAACAATACAATAGTCGGAAAAGAAAAAACAGGCTATTGCCCAAAACTTCTTCAATTTCCTGATTTTGTCACAAATCGTCCAAATATTATGTAGGTTATGTTCACTTCAATTTCAACACCAAATCTTCAATCTGAAACTATGAATCAGAATAAAACAAAGAATTTCAAATTTAGATAAATTGATAATGAAACTTCCGTTAAAACAAAAACCAAACTTCAAATATTCACAAAATATAGAATAAAATCACTTGAATATTTTGAGCTCACTTTCACCATAGCTACAACAGCTGATTACTCATTGATTAATATTGATTCAATTCAAAATTTTCATTCATTACAAAAACTGATACTAGATTTTCAATTTCAAACAGTTGTTACGATAATGTACGACAGATGAATCATGAATGAACCATGAATGAATGATGAATGAATGTGCTAACAATACTATCAGCTGAAGTCATGCGTGATGGAAAATTAGCATTGAACAGCATCACCTTCTATCTCATCAATCTTTGTACAGTGAGATTCATTTTGAATTGTCAGCTTTTGGTAAATGAATAGCATTGATATTATTGATTGAGGATGCTGACAATATAGAGTGAATCTAATCGTAGATAACAGAAAGTGTTAACAATGAATGACGAGAGAAAGATTCAACAATGCATTCTAGAGGTCCAAATATTGCACCATCGAAAACCTGCATCACATTTATTATCAATGTTGAATTGTGATGTCGTGCATTTCACGTCTGTGTTGTTCCACATTTTGATATTTATTGCCAAAAATCACAAATACATATGAGTACAATATAATCACAAGAGTATACGATATTAATATACATTCATTGTAACTTCAGTAAAATTTGGCACTGCCAACATGAGACTCTTTGCGTGTTACATTCATCAAAATCGTATCATATTATTATCTACCAGCAAGTAACCCGTGCCCTCAAGGGTCTATTCTAAAACTAGACAAACTGAAATCTTGAAGGATTAAATATAGCCCCTTCAACCATCCTCAGTTAATTAAGAATCTAAATGCAAAATTTCAAGTTAATCAATACAGTAGTTCAGACGTGAAGATTCGTCAAACATAATTTTCCTGTACGTGTATAAGCCAGTTCTTCCCTTTATATAGTACTAGCCGTAAGGCTCGCTTCGCTCGCCATATTCATCTAGCAAGGGGGCTCTGCCCCGACTGGATCGTCCAAGAATGAGATCAGCAGGGTCGCTTCGCTCGGCTGCATTTTTCATTTGAGCATTTTTATCATAATTATGTTAGAACGATCCAGTCGAGGTCCAGAATAAACGTCTGGCTAAATGGATAATATGGCGAGCGAAGCGAGTAATATATTATTCCCAGGAATAGCTCTGATTGAAGTAGCAGTGCCCAATCAATTTTTCCGCGATAAATGCATTTCAATCTTCAATTTGGTACCAACCTAACAAAGTCAACTCAACTTAATGCCAACCTGACAAAATTATTAATTTAGTTACCAGAACAACTGTTTCGAAGAGGTACTCTCTCTAGATAATAGTTCTATATTAACATAGATGGTTTGGACATTCTTCATATTTTTACATTATAATAGAATAAGAGAATAAGAACAATATACACTTAAAGACGAACTTCAACCCTTAAAAACCACCCTTAGAGTTAAAATATTGCAAAAGATTTCTTAGTGCGCCTCTAAATGGCCAACTGAACATACCTACCAAATTGAACGTTTTTGGTCCGGTAGAGTTTTAGTTCTGCGAGTGAGAGAGTCAGTGAGTGAGTCATGTGAGTGAGTCAGTGAGTGAGTCAGTCAGTGATTGAGTACCATTTCGCTACTGGACCGATCAACTTGAAATTTTGCATATAGATTATTAATTTACCGAGGATGGTTATAGGACTATTCTTCAAGATTTCATTGAGTCAAGATGGCTATTTGTCAATTTTATGATTGGACTCTTGCGATGCACGGGTCACCTACTAGTATATAATATTAATAGAGGAAAGAATTGGCTTATACACGTACGGGACCCAAAATACACGAATAACGAATCATCACGTCAGAACTACTGGACTGATTAACTTGAAATTTTGCTTATAATTCTTAGTTTACCGAGGATGGTAATAAGCCTATTTAAATTTCTTTAAGATTCCAGTAAGTCAAGTTTTCTGTTTGTCAAGTTTATAACTAGATCCTTGCGTAGCACGGGTTACCTGCTAGTATTAAATAAACAAATCTGTGATTGTGATAATAGAGTCGACACATGTATAAATGATGATGTTGCACATAATTTTAAAATTTGATTGGTAAATGATTTGGTATTGCAAAACAGTATAATGATTACCATTTCTCTCATTAAGGCCGCCTTCTACTCAAAATTTCAGTAATCACATATAATAATAATTTTACATTTATTTCATTCATCCACTGAAATTCCTACGATGATTTGTGGAACGCGAACACATTATTAATATTATAGTCAGCATTTATTTATTTCTTCTTCTTCTATATGCCGGCTCTGCGCACTACCTCCGTAAACAAAGCCGTAGTGCATTCGTGTGACGTCAGCACAGGTAGGAATCCTACACCAATAAAATTCGTTGATTTCAGCTGATCTAATCAGCTAGAGTTTTTATGGTGTAGAGGCCCTACCTGTGTTGACGTCACCAGAATGCACTATGGCTTAGTTTACGGAGGTAGTGCTCTGCGACGGAGATTAACTATCATTAATGCAATCTGGATTTTATTGACTGCAGCTCAGAACAGAGATGTTCAATGTTGAACCACTCTCTCAGGTTCTTCAACCAGGATGTTTTCCTTCTTCCAGGCCGGCGTCTTCTTTCAATCTTGCCCTCCATTATCAACTGCAGGAATTATTTATTATAACAATTTTCAAGTGGTTTTTTTCGAGCCTGTAATTCCTCTCTGTTTGCTGAATAATTTGATATCTTAATTCGAATTTGGATGCCTAGATTGAAACTTGCAAGTCTCTATGATGACGCAATAGCATCAGCCAATTTATAAGAGCGTGTTATGGGCGTGGACTTGGACGCTCGCACGTGATTGGACGAATATGTGTGACGTATAATACAAATATGTCAGTTGTCGTTTTGATTCATCAATAGAGCGAAAGAAGGACTGACTTCTTTCAATCTCCACTTTCTTGCCTTGCTAGTCAATTTTCAGTCCTTTATCATTAAATTCTGGCATTTCAGGTTAGTCTCGAATTTTGGAAATTTGAACAAATGAAATTTCTCATTGATTCCCATCTGTATCCTCTATTTTATTATATTTTGTGAATTTACACTCGAAAATGGCTCTTGAAGAGTTGAAACTAGTTGTGTATACAATACAATAAATGGTACTTGATAATTTTTATTGGGTTTTATTAATCAGTAGCCGTGAAAAGTAAAGTGAATATTGACAAATGGTTATACAATACCATTAATGGTCATACAATAAAATAGTGATTAAAACTCTATTGTACAGAATAAAATATGAATTTCAACAAATCTAACATTGAAACAATAGTTTTCAAAAATTTTTTTACAATTTGTTACATTCGAATATTCAATTTTGTTACAGTTACGAGACAGGTGACGGTATGACTCGTCAGGAAAGTGGAGTGATGAACAACAGGGGGACCCCGGACGAGGCCCCCTCAGTGACGGGGTCCTACTCCTACACAGACCCCGAGGGTCGCCTCATCAAAGTCAACTATGTCGCCGATGCAAACGGATTCAGAGCGGAAGGGGACCATCTCCCCACCCCTCCCCCTATCCCGGAGGCAATCCTGAGGTCGCTGGAGTACATAGCCGCCAAACAGAGATCGGAGCCGATAGATAGGAATAGCTACAATGAGAGGATAGTTACTTCTAAGTGATCTCTGGTTAGGAATAGAAGTTTTTTGAGGAAAGAAAACGAAAAACTGATCAATAATAGTGTTATTGGAACTTTAGAAAGAGTACTACTTAAACCCAAAACTCTTACTTGATGATAGCTCTTACTTGAAATTGAAGGCCGCCATTGGGGTATTTTAGCACGAAATATTATATCTATATATTTGTAATACTGTAGATTACAAAGGCATTGGTATGAAATAAACTTATAGGTTGCCCCCTCAATGGCCGATTTCAATTCCAAGTAAGACACTAGCGCTACATGTGAGTCTATACATCTTAAAGGCCTTTGCTTAAACCTATGATCATAATAATTATAATGAACTGCAATTTTGTGTGAAAGTAGTGTAATTCTTTATAGTGAATCTTTATGATGAGAAATTTTGTGGTATTTCTCTATAATTATTGGAAAAATACGTCTTGTAAGATCACCACGTTTAGTGAGGTCCACGTTAAAATGGTAGTGGAGAAATGGATAGGAGGAAAACGTTGCCGAACCTCTGTCTTGTCAATGCCTTGTATAGACGGTAGCTGATACAGGTTCATTGATGCAATATTATCTGTTAATTCTCGTTTAAAATAATCAATTATATTTTATTAAGCAAGAGATTATATTTTTCAATAATTTCATGATGAATTTTCATAATTAACATGAAATATTTTGTTTATTAATGATTAATTCTACATTGTTAAAAGACGTTCTGGCAACAGAGCGGATCAAGAAAGAGATAGCGCTATCCGCTTTGTTGAATGATAGGCAAGGATAGCAATACCATTGCTAATCAAACACTGCCATTATAACGTGGATCTCACTATATTAAGGCTAGCTACACACACATCAATTTTTGTTCGTACAATTTTTTACCGTCCTTATGAATTCCATTAGATTGAACAGATGATGTTTGGCAAGTTCCGATTAATCTGGTAGAATTGATAAGAGAGGCAAGAAATCGTACGAACAAAAATCAATGTGTATGTAACTGGCTTCAGATGTTGATGTTGTCAAAAACAGATAAAGTGGTATTGAGAACATCAGTGTCTTATTCCATCAATAATAGTGTAATTTGTTATATCGTGCAACTGTTTGGTAACTTGAAAACTGAAATATTTTTCAAAAATGTATTCGTTAAAAGTAGCATTTTTCAAAAATGATTCGATGAAGTTTCTTGTACTGGTTATACCAAGGTCGGTCATGACATTTGAGCATTGTTAAATCAGGTACGCATTGAATAGAATCAAGAATCTATAATTTTTTACTATCACAAACAAAATTGCATGGACAAAAGTCACTTGACATAAAATCAGGGTCGATTGAATAAAAACTGAAATCTGTTGACTAGCAACTACTAGTCATTGGTTCTAGCTATACAAATAAAATTATACAGCTTACTTTAATCAAAGAATTTGCTTGAAAATTACTTGAAACTAAAGACTATTTCTAGCAATAATTCCTAGCTTTAATTCAATTGACTGGAAGCTAAAACCAATTATGCTGGAACATAATGATGATGATTTCAGGATGATATTCACTATCGATGATTCTAGTGCAAACTTGTAAACCAACCGTACTTGAATTAACCATGTTAAAGTGTCTTGACCTATCTCGGTGAAACCAGAGATTAGAGTTTTCTCAGGAGTGATCCGTGGTCTAGTGGATAGAGTGCTTGCGAAGCAGCATAGAGATCCCGGGTTCGAACCCCTCTCATTACCAAAAGTTTTTTAACCAGATCACTCCCGTGTTATCGGATGGGCACGTTAACTGTCGGTCCCGGCTGAAGTATGACAGTCGTAAGGCCCATTGACGGCTTAAATTATATATTCAGGCGGTGGAACATTCCCGAAAGGGAACTCCCCACCAACAAAAGCCATACGAATTTATTTTATTTTTAGAGTTTTCTCATTATTTGGGATAAATTAATCCCTCTTCAGTGTAACATAGAGGTTGGAAAAGCTAGTATTTTGAACAACTTCATTTCTAAAACAATAAAAAAGAGCTGTACAGCTTCGGTTGTTACGTCATTATCTGCAGAGAAAGCATTCGTTTTTTGAACTTTGTATGTGAACAACAGAATCTACGCTTTTCTCAACTGTTCTAATAGCTTCATCGATTATTAATGATTATTTACGAAAATCCAAATTAAATGCTGTAAATCACCCCGTAGACTTCTGCTACTGCAAATATTGACAACAGGGCAAACAGATAGATGGAAATTCAATTTTCCATCAATTAGTTTATAATTCCATAATGTGGGTTGATATCTCAAAATATTAATATTGGTGTAACAAGCGAATAGTCTCAGCGATTGAATTCTGTAGCTTAGAAACTATGAGAGGTTTAAATTGGATTTAAACAGACAACCTACAATAAATTTCATCAATGTTGTATGATTCGAACATCGTTTTTGAACTGTGTGAACTTCACAATATTACAATAATCATTTCTATGTTAGGACTAGATATTATCGTAGATGCTTAGTTTGTTAAGATATCATCATCATCAGTGTTCTGCCCTAGAGTTTGTTAAGATAGGATCCCAATAAATCTAATCTGAAAATCTCATATTTTGTAAGTTGAATTTTGTAAATAAAAACCGTCTCAGTAAACAACTTTTCATCATTATTTCCTCCAATATATACAATATCTACAGCCTCACTGTCTCAGGGACTCAATTTTCCAATGAGAAATCATATTTTTCCCTTTTCAAGGATCCAGTATCCACGAGTACATGATAAATTGTATTTGAAAAGTTGAATATCTTACTTGGTGACACAAGTTCAATGAACTGGCAAATCCGCAAAATTTATCGTCCAGTAAATTACTTACTTTCATACATTGAACCAAGAAGTATCTTTTTCCTAATGTACGGTATACCAAGAGGAAAAAAACTCTTGCCTTCAATGCTTAATATGCTTACATAATTTACCTATGTAGATTAGCCATGCTTGTCACTGCAAGTCTCTTGATTTATTATCATAGAATTTATTTTTGTCTTTTCCTATCATCTTAGAACAGAGTTATGATTGTAGAAGAATGATTTATGAGTTCCATGACAAAAACTAAAAGTGGAGTAGATTAGTACTCTCATGAACCTGTAGAGATGTTATTAATTTTTAGCACTGTATTGCTTTTTGTCTATTTTAATTATTTATTACATAATTATGGTGCAGTCACTAACCAAGTTAATCTCCACGTAGCTATATAAGCGTATGTATCAGGAATCAAGAATGTTTTATTGTCACAAACAAAATAATTGCATTGACAAAAGTCACGTCATAAGGATACTTTGAGCTTTATAATTCATGATATGAGCTTTATAATTCACATAGCGTACTTGTGAGCTTTTTTGCGAAAAAATAAAACAGTGATAGTCTCATAAAACCCTGGATTCCTCATTTACTCACACGTATTCATTTCTGTCACCTTCAAGTTTATGTTACAAGATTCAGTCATTGGCCGAATTGCATTTATCTCTTCGTAAAAAAACTATTTTTTTTCTACAACTGCGCGTAAAGAAATTGACATACTCAGTTCTCCTTGTAAAAAAGCTTATTTCTGAGGAGAATCTACTTTTTCGCTCGCTAACCATTTGAGCATGCGCAGTAGATTTTCTTTACGCTCGCAAATCATTCCCGCATGCGCAGAAGAGCTTCTTTACGCTCGCTAATCAGCTGATGATAAGCAGCTCGCTAAAAGACAAACCACTCTCGGTCAGAACTTAACCTAAAAAGTCGGTAATTGTACCGATTCTACAGCCATGATGGATATCAGTGTAGACGAATTATTATAAACTCCGCCAGTTATAAGTGATTTAACAGGTTTGTGCAGTTGTAGAAAAAAAATTGTATGTAATTCGCGCGTAATGCTTCTTTATCGCTTTTGCAAAATTATCACGCTCCGCTTCGTGTCGCGTGATAACTGTTTTGCGTGAGCGATAAAGTCACGCATTACGCTCTTAATACATAAATAGCTATTCTGTCAAGTTTTCAGAAGAATTAGAAGGAGGGTAGTCGAATGAGTCCCTAGAATTCTTTTTTCTTAAAATTGTAGAGTTCTAGAATCCTCATTCACCATGGATTTTTTTTGTTTCTATTTATACCGAGATTGATGCCCACATAAGCTCTAAGGCTTGTGCGTGGGCAATGAGAGAGAGGGATGATGATGAGAGGACTACTTTTCAGGTAATTGGGACAGACGGCTTATCGTCTCCTCCGAAAGACGGGGTGGCCGTATCTATGTGATTGTGCTGTGGTCAAAAACGTTAGCCCCGGTCGAGATTCGAACTCGGGTTCTCTTGATTATTAGACCGAGTCTTTAATCACAAAAATGCTGTTGATTTTTGATCATGATTGAATGCCACGAGAACCAATCAGAGAACGCTTTAATCTCTGATTGGTTCTTGTACTATTTTAATCTCGATTGAGAACCAATTTATTAATTTATTGCTTGTAATTTTATTAAATTATTTCCAATTTTATTTTTAAATAAAATTCAACAGGCTTTCGAGCAGCCGAGCCTAATTATAAGTTTTTTCATGAAAATGGTGGAGTACATCTATTTGAAAAAATACATTGATATAATCGTCAAAAAAAGATTTGAAAATTGGAAAAGAAATGTAAAAGCAGAATAGGCCAATGAACCTCAAGAATTTCGCCCGTAAGCTACTGCCACCTGGCGGTTTTCCACTAAACTACCAGACAGCAGGTGGATTCCAAGTTATAAAGAGTCTGCTAGTTCTTGAGAAATTGTCCAATTTATTTTCCTGTGAATCTCTACTTGAAAGTGAAGGTGTATTATGGTAATGTGAAGACAGAGTGTAGTTTGAAGATGATACGACAGAATGCGCGGAAGGCTTTCTCGGAAACGCAAGTCTCCTTGTTTTTTTTCTTGTTCTTTTTCTCTTCTTCTTCTTTTTCTTATACTTTCATCTTCTTCGTCTTCTTCTTCTTTTTATTCTTTTCTTCTTCTTCTTTTTATTTTCGTCTTCTTCGTCTTTTTTCTCTTCTTCTTCTTCTTCATTTTTCCTTCTCATCTTATTTCTTCTTCTTCTTCTTTTCTTCTTCTTCTTCTTCTTCTTCTTCTTCTTCTTTCTTCTTCTTTCTTCTTCTTTCTTCTTCTTCTTCTTCTTCTTCTTCTTCTTTCTTCTTCTTCTTCTTCTTCTTCTTCATCTTCTTCTTCTTCTTATTCTTCTTTTCTTCTTCTTCTTCTTCTTCTTTCTTCTTATCTTCTTCTTCTTCTTCTTCTTCTTCTTCTCTTCTCTCTTCTTCTTCTTCTTTTCTTCTTCTTCTCTTCTTAATCTTTTCTTCTTCTTCTTCCTTCTTCTTTGTCTTTTCTTCTTCTTCTTCTTCTTCTTCTTCTTTCTTCTTCTTTTCTTCTCTTCTTTTTCTTCTTCTTCTTCTTCTTTTCTTCTTCTTATTCTTCTTCTTCTTCTTCTCTTCTTCTTCTTCTTCTTCTTCTTCTCTTCTTCTTTCTTCTTCTTCTTCTTCTTCTTCTTTTCTTCTTTTCTTCTTCTTCTTCTCTCTTCTTTTTCTCTTCTTCTTCTTCCTTCTTCTTCTTCTTTCTCGTCTTCTTCTTCTCTCTTCTTCTTCTTCTTCTTCGTCTTCTTCTTCTTCTTCTTCATCTTCCTCTTCAAGAGTTATGGGGCTGAGAGGACCTGCAGTCCTAACTCCGCCCTGATATTATCAATCAATCAATCTCCTTCTTATTTTTCTTCCGCTTCTTCTGTCACGTAGTGAATAAATAAATTAACTAGCTTTCAGGCTCGCTCCGCTCGCCATATCCGTCTAGCCAGGGGGCCCCGCCCCCTGGACCCCCGACTGCATCGTCCAAAAATGAGATAAGCGGGCTCGCTTCGCACGCCTGCATGTAGACTTCAGAGGAACCTCTGTACCGAATTTGAACGTATTATGTCAATTTGATCTCGAAAAACACCTGTTACTTTATCGGCGTATCTTTGGCGAACAAAATTCTTCCACCTCAGCTAAACCTGTGTACTGAATTTTTCTTTAATATATTTCCATCAATTATTGAAAAAAGTGGATAACGCAGAAAAGCTGAGAAAACGCTCATTTTGGCTAATTGGATAAATTGATATCTAGGAGGTCCTGGATAAATGCATTTCAATCTTCAACTTGGTGCCAACCTAACAAAGTCAACTCAACTTAATGCCAACCTGACAAAATTTTCAATTTAGTTACCAGTTAACAACTGTTTCGAAGAGGTTCTCTCTCTAGATTATAGTTCTATATTAACATATGGTATGGGCATTTCAATTATAATTTTACGATATTGGAATAAGAAGAATATACATGCTAAAAGAACTTTAAACCCTTAAAAACCACCCTTAGAGTTAAAATATCGCCAAAAGATTTCTTAGTGCGCCTCTAAAGGGTCAACTGAACATCCTACCTGATTTGAACGTTTTTTGTCCGGTAGATTTTTAGTTTTGCGAGTGAGTGAGTCAGTCAGTCAGTCAGTCAGTCAGTCAGTCAGTGAGTGAGTGCCATTTCGCTTTTATATAATATATAGATGTTTTGATTTTCAAACATATAGTTTGAGAGAGATATTTATTGTAGATAGCTAGTTCCCCATTTCTCATGACAGTTGCATTCTCTACTACTTCACTTTGTACTAGTCCTGTCCCAAAAATGTTTTTGTAAGCCTGGTACAAGATTTTTTTTTTTTTTTTTTTTCAAATTCAAAATTTTCAAAATTTATTCACAATTTCAAAAAAAAAACAATTTAGGGTCCTGCCAAACCTGTAGGTTTTTGTAGGTTTTTTTGTAGGTTAAAATAAATACGTTACATCACAGAATTACAAGAGTTTTCTATAATATTACATTATAGGAGTTTCCTCTGGTTACATGAAGTAACATGAAGTTACATGAAGTACATAAAGTTACACTAGATTGTAACCCAGTTATGGATAAGTAATTCTTGAAACTTCAAAGCTTAAATCAAACAAAGATAAAAGAAAGGCAAACTATGGGAGACAACCAGGGAAACATACATTTCTTCAAAGTTTGTAGATTCGATTACTTCCAGAATAAAATCGATTCGAAACAATCAGTTGATTGATGTTTTTTTCCAATTGATAGTTTTTGGTGGATCTGTTCATAATAATATCGGATAGTGTTTGTGATCAGAATCTTGAATGAAGATTGGGAAGGGAATTATGAGTCAACTTCAAGTCTTTTCATCTAAAATCATTGATGATCAATAATTGAATACAGAATCAATGTGCAATTCAAAGGAATCGAATCAATCAATGACAACTATCAATAATCAATAAGCAACTAAGTTTATATGATAGTTCAGCCAAACTTTATGATTGCTCGGTTTTCATAAGGAAATTAACGGACTTCCTAGAAAGATGATATTCGCTTCATGTTTTGTAAAGTTCGTTGTGCTATCTTGTCTGTTGTGTTTGTGTAGATCATGTATTAGTAATAATAAATTAGATTACAGTTTGACGTGTAACATAATGCAGAAGCCGTGCTTCCTTCTTACAGATCCATTATCTATTTATTTATTAGTTTCATTGATAATCACAAATCATAATTATCTCGTGCACCTGGAAGCCGAAATTTCGATTTCCTTCTAGATTTTTCAGAATTAATGCTCAAACTTAATATTATTCATGCTACCGTTCAATGAAGTTCCATTTAAGTCATTGTCATTGTTGTAACCCAGAAGTGTGTTTTTTATGAGAAGGTTTTATAATGCTGTTACAAGATAATTATTTTTGAACAGAGGCGTGTAGCGTAAAAGTTAAATGCTCGCTCTCGGAGCGATGGATCCTCGGTTCAAATACCGATTTTTCCCAATTTTTTTGTTCTTAATTTTTCCCATGAAACGTATTATTATCAATCATTTTTTGAAGGAATTTGTTTTCATTACAATTGAACTGGGTTTTTATCAAATAATTATTATTTTTAATGTAAAAGTTTGCCACCAGTACAAATGAAATGGACATAGTATCTTCATGCTGTGGGCCTATCATTGAATTTCATATGAAAAACATGAATAGATCACAATAAAATAAGTAATAGTTCATATTCTTCAGTTATAATGTACTATCAGACACAAATTCGTAGTGAAACGAATATTTTAGGTATTTTGTTTGGAATTGGGAAAACAGAAGGCTGCCTGATTCAAATTGAGGAAGATCTAATCGATACTAAAATTTATTGATGTATTGAAAAAAATCAATATGATTCTGTGAGGTTTTCAAGTATTATGACTTTTTCAGTTATCTATACTATTATAATAATGGGAAGAGCTGGCTCATATACGTACGTGAATTAATTATGTAGGAAAATTATGTTTGACGCATCATCACGTCTGAACTACTGAACTGATTGATTTGAAATTTTGCATACAGATTCTTCATTAACAGAGGATGTTTATAGGTCTATTTTCAAATTTCGAATTTTTTATTACGTCAAGTTTTCAGTTTGCAAAGTTTTAAAATAAACCCTTTCGAAGCACGGGTTATCTACTTGTAATATATAATATGATTGGGAGAAGACAACAGGCATTATGACGAATAAGTCCAGTTAAGTGAAACGTCAAATGAGCGTGTTCGTGACGTGTAAGACTGTACGCACCTTAGCAGCAGCGATTCAATATTTTTCCAAAATAACAACACTGGACATGAAAAATTATGTTCAGAAATATTTGCAAATTCCACATTTCAGCCTTTTTCAGAGCCGTATAGTGTAAGCCTTTTAGCAATCACGCCAAGTGGACTGTGAAGCAACAAGCCAAGATTATAATCGTCTGCACAAAGGTCAATTTTCAACGTGCAAAACGAAATAACTTCTTTTCTCTCTCATTCACTCTCACTCTTTCTCTCTCTCGGGTCAATCTTCCCTCGCATTGCACAAGTTCAATCGCATGTTTCCATTTATGTATGTTAAGCGACGCACGGCCAGTCACCAAAGTGTTTCAGCGACCGCTAATCGTCGGCCTGCAGAAGAGCTAGGTATGCAGATGATGTCTATTATTGGCTCTAGACCCAGACTGATCAAATTGAAGTCCGGTTCCAGATTGCTCTTCTTCTTCTTCTTCGTCTTCTTCTTCTTTTTTCTTTCCATTCCTCTTCTTCTCTCACTACTTTTTCTGCGTCACCACCTCTCCTTTTAGGGCAGCAGTGTCTTTGCTAGTAGATGTTTTTTTTTGTAATTTTTATTATCGCACGTGGATTTAATTATTCTGAACAGCTAGACACCAATCAATATTCAGAATTCACAAGAGTAGTAAATTGTAAAACAAATTTAGTAGTGATTTAAGAAGGAAACAGCAGTTTAATTCAATCTTCTTGAATAACTTCTTGAAAATTAATTGGTAAGAAGTAGTTCTTCTTCAAGAGTTCTTCAAATTCTGCTTGTTGTTTCTGCATTATTATGGATTTTCATCGTACTGTCAGACGTATAAAGTTTACAAGTTTTACAAAATATCATGGGAGGAGGAGGAGGACAGCTATAATGACGTTGTTACCGCAGGAGGAGGATGAAATCTCCGAGGAGCACTTCCTCACCGTCATCAATAGGTACTCCCCGAAACCCTGGACTCCTCTAAGAGAGTTGATGGAGGGTACACCTTACCCTATTGAGGACGTGAGGGAGGTCTGCAATCAACATGGACGTCGCGTGGTGCTCAAGATCGACTGTCAGGTCAGAGAACAACAGATGTTACATACCTGAACGTTTCACGCAGATCTTGACCTCCAAAGACATCCAAAATTTTAAAAGTAAATGCAAATCATTGTTACTGTTTTGTGAAACATATAATCAGTACATGACTGACATAAACATTGTTAAAATGCATAAAATTTAAATCATGATAATTATATTACTTATTACTTATTTTGTTAATAATCTTGTAACAAATTTCGGATTTACTTTTAGGGTTTCAGTTAACATTTTATGAATTTTATTATTACTTATAAGTTATTTTGTTATCCGGCTGTCAGGTCAGAGAACAACAGATGTTTACATACCTGAACGTTTCAGGCAGATCTTGACCTCCAAAGACATCCAAAATTTTAAAAGTAAATGCAAATCATTGTTACTGTTTTGTGAAACATATTTCAGTACATGACTGACATAAACATTGTTAAAATGCATAAAATTTAATCATGATAATTATATTACTTATTACTTATTTTGTTAATAATCTTGTAACAATTTTCAGATTTACTTTTAGGGTTTCAGTTAACATTTTATGAATTTTATTATTACTTATAAGTTATTTTGTTATCCGGCTGTCAGGTCAGAGAACAACAGATGTTTACATACCTGAACGTTTCACGCAGATCTTGACCTCCAAAGACATCCAAAATTTTAAAAGTAAATGTAAATCATTGTTACTGTTTTGTGAAACATATTAATCAGTACAGGACTGACATAAACATTGTTAAAATGCATAAAATTTAAATCATGATAATATATTACTTATTACTTATTTTGTTAATAATCTGTGAACAATTTTCAGATTTACTTTTAGGGTTTCAGTAACATTTTATGAATTTTATTATTACTTATAAGTTATTTTGTTATCCGGCTGTCAGGTCAGAGAACAACAGATGTTTACATACCTGAACGTTTCACGCAGATCTTGACCTCCAAAGACATCCAAAATTTTAAAAGTAAATGTAAATCATTGTTACTGTTTTGTGAAACATATAATCAGTACATGACTGACATAAACATTGTTAAAATGCATAAAATTTAAATCATGATAATTATATTATTTACTTATTTTGTTATAATCTTGTAACAAATTTTCGGACTTGACATTACATCGTCTTTCAGCAAGATAACCTATATCTTGTAAATCACAATTTTCAAGTATTTAGTTTTGGCACAAGCCTACATATATTTTCATTATAATCTATAATTTCAAGTATTGTGTTTCCTCCACTTCACTCAGCTGAGGTTGTATGAATCTATAATTTACAAGTTTTGGTTAGGTGACAATTGCATCGCATATCAGCATATACATAACCTACTTTGTTAACCGCATAATTTACTTGTTATATATCAATAAAAAATAGTTTGTATTCTATAAAAAGTTTTCACTCACCTATCACACTAGTATACGTGTAGAGAACTCTCCACACTCTCCAAGTTGCATTGAGTGATAAGAAAAATTAAAATGTGTTTTATAGAATGAAGTGTGTACGCACGCGCAAGCATATGCATGAGCTGACAACATCGAGCGATCGCTCACTGTGTCAAGGTCGGTTCAACGCTGCCTTCCTTGTTGCGAAGTGAGGACTTGGCCCTTACACATCTGGTGTGATGCATTTCATTCATTCACGACCTTGCAAGGTCTTGTGTACATCGTACACTGGCTGGATTGACATTCCATTCATTCTTATCTGTATGACTTTTTCACATCAACTATTTGAAATGCATTTTGCAAATGCATTTCAAATAGATGATCTGAATAGATGAATTCAAAGTATTATTCCAAATTAATAGAAAATTTCCATTTTTCTTTTAGATAGTGTAATGATTAATTAATTAACTTTAGTTCTGTGGGTAGATGACACAAGTTGATAAGTCACATTTTTGACCATATGAGTTATGCATATGTTGTGTTCAGAAAAATTAGATCTATAAGATGGTATAACTAAATATGTTGTACCTTTTTAAATAGCTGAGATATAGACCTTGCTTAAGCTGATACTGCATTTTCTTCCAAACCCCAAGTTGACAAAATTGATAAGTACATATATCTCAACACTCTTCTACCGGTTGTATTATAATCCAATTATCAAAAGATGACAAAATTTGATATGTGTGTACTGTAGGCTATTATTAAAATCTGAAAATCAATAACCCATATTGAGAACTACATAACCCATACAACTTTGCAAACAGTTCAAGTTTGGTTAACTTGATCAATACTTGTAAATAATATCAATTAATTTTTAAAACATATATTCAAATTTCTATAAAATCGATTTTAAGATATTACCTATACTGTTACATTGTGATTTGAAACATTTGACAGATGGCAAAACATGATATCTCTGACATCACTTGCAAAAATTCTCAATAGTTAATTTAAATAAATTGTTTTATCCCTTGATATTTAAATAGTCGAGGATCAGCGAGTTATTAGTGTAAAATGGGTAAGACTATTTAAATAGTCGAGGATCATCTGATTATATTAGTGTAAAAGGGGTAAGAAAAAATATTATAGAATGTTTGCAGCTATGCCAAACTTTCAATTGCTCTCCTGAAAAGTTTACAAATCATGACTTATCAGCTTGTGTCATCTACCCACAGAGTTAATGTTCGAGCATTGAGTTGAAAGGTAATGAAAATATTGAATGTTGAGAACACTCTTTGTGCATGTGATATTCTTCGCGTGTGCGTTAAATCATTCTATTGGAGGAAGTTCTTTCCATGTACTTTCTTTCCCCAACTTCTTTTCCATGTCTGTACTTTCTACCAATTACGCACCATACTTCCAAGGATTCAGACATAAACTTGTAGGAATCTAAAATTTAATTTTGCCTACTGAAAGTGTCAAAAAATTAAAAATATGTATCAAACAAATAATTTCTTGTGCGAAAACAATCAATGCAAAGTATGAAATTGGCGTCTATGTATACGAATGCTCAGAAAAGAAACTTTGCACGTTATGGATTCTTCTACAACGGAAAGGAATTACAGTGTGTTTATTGCTTGCATGCACTGAGATTGCATAAAGCTCGTACATGTTGTCTGTCTACAATTAGATACGCCTCGGTCTACTATAGATATTCTCGGAGAGCACACTTAAAAAGCAACGCCTGCGCTTTGTACAGCACATAGAAAATTTTAGAATTTGTGAAATTTTTCTTAACTGTCAGGTGGAAAGCAAACCAATCACTTTTTACAGTATAAAGATGGATTCACTCATCTAGCATTCACTTTAATCTGATAGTAGAGAATTTTTTCCTCAGGGAAATTATTTTTTCCCTCACATTTTCCAATTTTATCTGAGATTTTCGAATTATTGGACATACTAGATACAGGTCATCTACATTATTGTAGTGCAAATGATTTCTCAACTATTGTTACAAATTCCGATGAACTTTGGAAATGCTTGTATGACATTGCAGATAAAAAATGTAAAAGATCAACTTAGATCATTCTGTTAGACATCAATAGAGCTGATACTCCAGTGATATAGGTCTAAGGATATCTATGTCCATTTTTATCAAGAGATACGCCCCCTCAGAGTCAACTCTGTTACAGCTAAGTGCACATTATTGTTCATAACATAATCGAGGTCATGCAGTGTTTTAGCTTTGCTAAATTCAAAAATTAACTCGCCTCTTGATGTCAATTTCATTCAATGAATTTGATTCTATTGCAAAAAATATTAAATTTTCAACAGGATTCCAAGGCGATGATTTACCGTTAACAAAAACAGAAAATGTACATTTTTCCAATTTTATCTGAGATTTTCGAATTATTGAACATACTAGATACAGGTCATCTACATTATTGTAGTGCAAATGATTTCTCAACTATTGTTACAAATACCGATGAACTTTGGAAATGCTTGTATGACATTGCAGATAAAAAATGTAAAAGATCAACTTAGATCATTCTGTTAAGACATCAATAGAGCTGATACCCCCCAGTGATATAGGTCTGAGGATATCTATAGCCATTTTTGGAATACTTTGATAATTAATTACAAATAAAGAAAATGCAAGAATGTTAATTATATCTCCAGTGCTGGGGGAAAAAACAAATCTCTTATTTAATTTAGTATTGCTGAAAATGGTTTAAAATTTAAGCACATTTACTTATTTACCTATATGGACTTTAACATGATGAAAAAAGAAAAATTCAAGCTCATAGATAGATAGTCACTAGATAGATCTGCGATAGTGCTTGAGAACCAAATTTTGTAACAAATAAATGCTTCAATTACTTGAGATGTCATATAAAAAGCAACGCCTGCGGTTTGTACAGCACATAGAAAATTCAATATAAATTGTGAAATTTTTCTTAACTGTCGGGTGGAAAGCAAACCAATCAGTATAAAGATGGATTCACTTTAATTTGTCAGTAGAAAAGGGAAAAAGGGAAATTTTTTTTTCACCATCTAGCATTCACTTTAATTAACAGTATAAAGATGTATTCACTCAGTATAAAGATGAATCAAAAGATTTTAGGGTTGCATTTAAAGTAATATCTTGCCATTTAAAGATCCTTGCAACTAACTCTAGAACGAGAAACTTAAGAGTAATAGGGTTTTAGTACATCTACAAAAGAGTTCTTATCTATAATCTACTAAATAGTAGATTATAGTAGTAGTTAAGTTCTTCAAATTTATAGTTTCTTATGAACTAAATTTACTATAGATATCTCAGAGAGCACACTTAAAAAGCAACGCCTGCGGTTTGTACAGCACATAGAAAATTTGTGAAATTTTTCTTAACTGTCGGGTGAGGGAAAGCAACCATACAGTATAAAGATGGATTCACTCATCTAGATTCACTTTAATTTGTCAGTAGAAAAGGGAAAAAGGGAATTATTTTTTCATCATTTAGCATTCACTTTAATTTTACAGTATAAAGATGTATTCACTCAGTATAAAGATGGATTCACTTTGATTTAAAGATTTAGGGTTGCATTAAAGTAATATCCTTGCATTTAAAGATCCTTGCAACTAACTCTAGACGAGAAACTTAAAGACTATAGGGTTTTAGCACATCTACAAAAGAGTTTCTTATCTATACTAGACTGGAATTAATCTGTCAGATAAGTTGAATTGGGTTCTTAGAGCTTCATGATGCTGATGAGAGAATAATTTGAGCATATCTTCCAAGGTTGACTCTCACTGTCAGTATAACATTAGATGGAGTCACTTTAATTGACAGTAGAAAAATATGGATTCACTTTAATTTGACAGTAGAAAGATGGATTCACTTTAATGACAGTAGAAAGATGGATTCACTTTATCTGTCAGTAGGGAATTTTTCCTCCAAAAAGGGAAATTATTTTTTCCTCACTGTCTCTCTTCTCCCTCGTCCTCACTGGGAGAGGGGGGAGGAAGAGGGAGCAGGGAGGAGAGGGGAGAAGGAGAGGGAGAAGGAGAGGGAGAGGGAGCGGAGGGAGAGGGAGAAGGAGAAGGAGAGGGAGAGGGAGAAGGAGGGAGAGGGAGAGGGAGAGGGGGGAGGAAAGGGGGGAAGGAGAGGGGGGAGGAGAGGGGGGAGGAAAGGGGGGAGGAAAGGGGGGAGGAGAGGGGGGAGGAAAGGGGGGAGGAGAGGGGGGAGTTTGCGCATGCGCAGAGGGGGAGGGGGGGGAGGGGGAGGGGGATTTGCGCAAAATTTTTTCCTTATTTCTCGCGGATTGCGCAAAAATTCTTCCCAGTCCCCACTAATCTAAGCTACATATATTGAAACACGCAAATCAATAGCAGATAAGCAGTTATGATTTATTCCATCATTCTCGAACAATAACAATATTAATGTTTCGTATAACGCCATGAAAGGGAAAGTGTCTCAAAAAGATTGAAATCGAAAGTTTAAGTAGTACGCTATTCACCCTTTTTTAAATGTTTAAACTCTCAAGTCATTTTCGCGTGAAAATTATTCACTTGACTCCAAAATTGAAACATGTGAAGTGAGAGAAAAATAATAAGTGATCTGATTATCAATTTTGAGTGAGTA